>NC_086007.1:25882376-25922376 GCF_030014385.1 Trichomycterus rosablanca
CGATGAAAATCTGGAGTGGGTCGGACTGGAAAATATTCAGATCGTTTGCTCCATGTCAGTCGGAGGCGCTGTGGGACGACACACACTCACCTCACGCTTCACCTCTGTAGTGCGAATCTGCACAATTGAGTAAGACTCAAACACACACACTGCTGATTATTTATCAGGGTCCTTCCTAAACTCAGCTGTCCTTTACACTAACCTACCACTGCTAAGCTCTGGGTTTAAATTTCAGCTATGTTATCAACTAGCTGCACACATACACATAGGATTGGTGGTACTATGTCTGGGTAGCGTTGGTGGCTTAAGCCCTGCAATAGATTTGATATGATTAGATTAGATTAGATTAGATTCAACTTTATTGTCATTACACATGTACAAGTACAAATTAACGAAATGCAGTTTAGCATCTAACCAGAAGTGCAATAAGCAGAAAGTGCAGGATGCACAGCATCTACGATATACATTATTTACAGTGGGTGAATAGTAGTGGTATGAACAAGATCTATGAAGTTTAATATATTACTGAATGTACTACAAACAAGATATACAGCTAAAAACAATATACAGATTAAGGTGCTATGGACATGATAGAGGAAAGTATATATACAACATGGTAAACAGATGTATACGGTATAGATGGAATTTATGTACAAATGAGGTATATACCAATGATATACCTAGCAGAAAAAGGATAAAAAGGATTGTAGTGCAACCTTGCCAGGAGGAGAGATGTGGGGGGGGGTTATCTGGGGGCAGAGTTCAGTATGGAGACAGCTCTGGGGAAAAAGCTGTTCCTTATGCACAGTGTTTCCCAAAGGAACCAGCTTCTTACTAAAGCCATTAAAAGCTGTGTAGGGCGGCACGGTGGCTCGGCGGGTAGCACTGTCACCTCACAGCAAGAAGTTCCTGGGTTCGATCCCCAGGTGGGCGGTCCGGATCCTTTCGGCGTGGGGTTTGCATGTTCTCTTCGTGTCTGCGTGGGTTTCCTCCCACAGTCCAAAGACATGCAAGTGAGGTGAACTGGAGATACAGAATTGTCCATGACTGTGTTTGACATTAAACTTGTAAACTGATGAATCTTGTGTGACTCAAATGTGTAAAAACATGACGTTAAAATCCTAATAAATAAATAAAAGCTGTGTATGGGTTCTGTGTGCAGTTACCCCGATAGGGAGCAGCTCCAGGCGATCTACGGTGCCTACCTGTCACCCGTGCTGCAGAGAACCCTGGGCGATCATCCGCAATGGAGCTCCGCCGGAAGGATCCGTCAGCTGGCTGGCTCACTGGTCCAAATCTACGAGCAGGTAAGCTCTGATTGGTTGAAGTTGAATTATTTGTGTGTGATAGTGAGTATGTGTTGTGTATCATGTCTGGTGTGTGTGTGTTTCAGGTGAAGGCTAAGTTCAGCGTCGATGACCACAGTCATTACCTGTTCACTCCGTGTTTGTTGACTCAGTGGGTGCTGAACCTGCTCAGATATGACCTGACTGCAGGTGAGGGCTGACTGCTTGCTCTTATAGGATAGACTTCATTGTCATTGTAGTTATACAATGAAACTTTGACTCTGTGTAACACAAAATGATATGAAATATAGAGTATTTACATGCTCATATGTATAGATATACAGGGTTTGAATGGTGCAAAACAGAACAGTAGAGAAGAGTGATCTGTGCATTTAATAGCAGCTTATGGAGGGCGGGGTACAAGACAGTTTGGTTTGCTGTCTTCATCAATCCAGCACAATCATACTAACCAGCAGGTCCTTATTTTAATCAGCACTTCAGTTCAAAAATGACCTCCAGCTACCTGACATACACACACACACATCAGGATATTCCTTCCTTGTAGACCTGGACCTGCCATGACCCTGATTAGGATAAAGTGGTTAATGAACATGAAAAAAATGAATGAAGAAGTAATGCTGCATGTGATCTAAGAGTTTGATGTGTGTGTGTGTGTGTGTGTGTGTGTGTGTGTGCGTGCAGACTCTGTGTTGGAGGTAGTAGCGTACGAGGCTCGGCGTATTTTCAGAGACAGACTCGTCTCAGATAAAGATCAACACACGTTTGACAGCATCCTCAGCTCCGTCATCCAAGGAGACTGGGGCTCTGACGTGCTGGATAACATATCTGGTAACACACACACACACACACACACACACACACTGTTAACTATCAGTCCATCACTACTGCATTAACCACTGCATGGAGATTAAAATGTTGTATAAATATAGTGAACTACTGTAGATAGCCTATATAAAGTCATTTAGGATTCGTCCTGCTGACTGCATTTGTTAGGAGTTTTAATGGTTCATTTCCAGCTCAGTTCCTAAATAATGATTCTGTTCTGGGTAAAAACTGATCCTACACATGACTGAGTGGGAGCCAAATGTCTGAAACCACTGGTGAAATTGCTTCTGTTTGGCATTTTTCTTGAATTTGATGCAAAGTGTATTGTCACAAATCATATAATCAGCAAAACCATTGAAGTTTATTAGGAACACGTAAAATTAGGATTTTTTTTAGTATTTAGTGCATCTTAAAAGCAAGTACACACATTTGTGGAAGTGATGATGTTAATTCATTTGTATAGAGGTTGCATATTCTCCTGAGTCAGATCCTTTCTCTTAAAGCACATGATATAAATCTTTCATTAAAATCATGTTGATTATTTGTGCTTATACACCGACCAGACATAACATTATGAGCACTGACAGGTGAAGTGAATAACACTGATTATCTCTTCATCACGGCACCTGTTAGTGGGGGGCATATATTAGGCAGCGAGTGAACATTTGATCCTCAGAGTTGATGTTAGAAGCAGGAAAAATGGGTTTGACGAGGGCCAAATTGTGATGACTAGGTGACTGGGTCAGAGCATCTCCAAAACTGCAGCTCTTGTGGGGTGTTCCCGGTCTGCAGTGGTCAGTATCTATCAAAAATGGTCCAAGGAAGGAACAGTGGTAAACCGGCGACAGGGTCATGGGCGGCCAAGGCTCACTGATTCACGTGGGGAGCGAAGGCTGGCCTGTGAGCTACTGTAGCTCAAACTGCTGAAGAAGTTCATGCTGGTTCTGATAGAAAGGTGTCAGAATACACCGAGCATCACAGTCTGTTGCATAAGAGGCAGCAAAAGGGGGGCCAACACAATATTAGGAAGGTGGTCATAATGTTATGCCTTATCGGTGTATGTTCCTGCTTCTAGTCCAGTTTTGTACATCGATGCCACTGCATTTCTGCTAGGAACTACTAGGACACCTATTGCCCCACTGCATTGCCCTTATGATTTGTGTGGGGGAAAAAACAAACAGGACAGTAGTGTATGGTTAGGGATGCGGTTGTCGTAGTAACCAGGAAAGCTTAGCAAGTCATCAGTTCTAGCTAAATAGTAAGTACTCCTGTAAAATGAGACACACCACATGCCTGTGTGTGTTTGAACGGCGCTCATTGGTTGTACCAAGACACCAAGTTGAATATGTATGATTCTGAAACTGTTTATTTGTCAGATACCTTCTTTGTGACGTGGGGTTCCAGTCATGGCGGGCGTGGACACGGCAAACCTCTCCCACCGTATGGCAAATCACTGTGCCGTCTGAACTCCAGCGATCTAACAGAAGTTATCCGCAAGGTCAGACAGAACTCTGTGTGTATATGTGTGTGTATGTTAAATACTGTGGTATTTTAAAGACAGTCAGTAACGGTCTTTCTCTCTCTCTATCTGCAGGGTGCGGTTCAGTACGGCCGAGAGAACAGAGAGTTGGATCTGCTGATTTTCCCCGAGGTTCTGGACAGCGTGTGCCGTATGGACCGCGTTCTGGCCGCGCCAGCAGGGTGTGTGCTGTTAGCCGGTCGGAGCGGGGTGGGCCGGCGTACGGTCACGTGTTTGGTCTCGCACATGCATCGAGCGACGCTCTACACCCCCAAGATCAGCCGCTCGTACTCGCTGAAAAACTTCAGAAACGACCTCAAAACCGTGAGCATCCCGACCGACTTCACACACTTAGACTGTCTGTGGAAAAAAGGAAAATAACTACATTTTACAAAGCAACAAGAGTATTTAATAAACGTAACCTGGATATTATTACGTAATAATTCTTAATATTACATGAATCTCTAGTAAGGTGACTCATTTGACACTATTAGAAACACCACACTAATACTTGTTAGGATCTACTTTGCTCACAGGACATCCTTCATGCTTTGCAGCATAAATTCTACAAGGTATTAAATATTAAAAACAGTCCTTTAAAATGATTTATTAGATAATTAGGCTGCTGCGCCCCGAGCGTCTATTTTTCCAATTATTAACTCTTTAATAATTTAATAATTATTAACTGTTTTTGGCTGGCAGGAGTGGAACCCAACACATTTTCTGTTATTGTATCCTGATCATTTTAAGCTTGTTAGGCTTTTCTACTCACCGTAGTTGCAAAAAGTTTTTACGTATTTACGTGACTATAGTTTTCCTGTCAGCTCAAACCATTTGACTGTAGATGATTATGCAAAGACTATAACAGACCTATGAACAGTCAGAATTGTGTGTGTGTGTGTGTGTGTTTAGGTGATGCAAATGTCTGGTGTCGAAGGGCAGCAGACGGTGCTGCTGTTGGAAGATCACCAGTTTGTTCACCCCTCCTTTCTAGAAATGGTCAACAGCCTGCTCTCCTCAGGTCAGTGTGGGGGTGTGATTATTATTGCTGACAGGTCTGTTATAACGGCTTTTGGCTGCTCACATATTTTGGGGTTGTCACAGCAGATCGTTCTGGTCCCTATACCTGATTTGGCACAATAGTTATGCTGCGATGCTGTCGACCAGTTCGGCATCTATTTGCAATTTGGCATCCTGTCCGGGTGTGTTACTGCACTGTGACCAGTGATTCCAGGGAAATTGGACCCACTGCGACCCTGACCAGAATGAAGCAGTGGTAAAAACATGGACGTGAAATAAATTGAAACCAGATGCAACCAGTATTGATGTTTTCGTTTGATTTTAAACGTTCATGTCCTGAACTTCATTTAATTGCTGTGTTTTACCTGTATCTGTGTTCCAGGTGAAGTTCCAGGTTTGTACTCTACAGAAGAACTGGAGCCATTACTGTCATCCCTGAAGGATCAAGCAGCCCAGGACGGATTCACCGGACCCATCTTTAACTATTACACACATCGTCAGTACACGCACACACACACACACACACACACACCATGCTCAACATGTTTAGCTTGGCTAGAACTACTTGTCTAATCCGTGGACCTGTATCTGTATCTGTATCTGTGCGTAGGTGTGCAGCAGAACCTTCATGTGGTGCTGATCATGGATTGCAGTAACGAAAACTTCACCATCGATTGTGAGAGCAACCCGGCGTTGTACAGGAAGTGCAGTGTGCAGTGGATGGAGGGCTGGAGGGACAGCAGCATGAAGAAGGTAGAGATGAAGAGAGAGTGAGATCTGCACTGTACTGTCCTGCAATATTCCAGGCTGTATTATTATTATTAGTGTTGAATGATGTAGCTTATACATTTATTGTGACCAGTGTCAGCCAGCCGGTTACTTCTACTATTAAAATACATAGAACTATAATCCGCAAGCACAACAGCGTAGTGATTCTGAGCTCCTGGGTTCGAATCTCAGCTCTCTAGCAGACAAAATTGGCCTTCAGTCTGCTGGGTGAGAAAGACCGGGACAAGAGGTGGGGTTATCAATGCTGTGTAAGGACCTTGGTTGCCCAGGGTGCCTGTACAGAAGGTGGAGGAGCGCAAGGATCAGGGCGTGGCTGGATCGCGGGGACATATGTGTGTGTCGGGCGATTATGCAACCCTCCCTGGACGCCGTCGGTGTCCCCAGCAGTGAATTGGCTACGCTAAACTGGGAGAACAAGGGGGGTGAATGCATTAGAAAATACTCAAAAAATAATAATACATAGAACCTGTAAGTAAAATGTATGTGTATATCATTATGAAAATGTAACTGGGCGGAGCTCAGTGTGTCTGTAATGAGTGACTGTTATGTTACAGATACCTGAAATGATTCTGGCTGGAATGGAGGAGCTGAAGGAGAAGAGCTCAGAGAAAACCAGGAAAAAGCACAAATCAGGTGTGTGTGGTTGTATTTACGTGTTTATTTGTGTGTGTGTGTGTGTGTGTGTTTTGAAGGCAATGCTTGGATCACAATTAGCAGCAGCTCTCTGATTGGCTGATTTTCCCCTAGATTTCTTCCATTCGTTCCTGCTGATGCACGAGTCGTGTCGAGATTATGGAGCGACACCAAACCGATACCTGAGCTTCCTCAAAGTGTATCAGTCCATCTACAGCACAAAGAAGAAAGAGCTCACTCAGAGACAGCAGCATCTACAGGTACACACACACACACACACACACACACACACACACACACACACTCACTCAGAGACAGCAGCATCTACAGGTACACACACACACACACACACACACACACACTCACTCAGAGACAGCAGCATCTACAGGTACACACACACACACACACACTCAGAGACAGCAGCATCTACAGGTACACACACACACACACACACATAATACACATAGGAATTTCTTCAATACCATCTCTCTTTCTCTCCAAGGCGGGTGTGGCTAAGCTGAATGAAGCAAAGTCATTGGTCGATGAGCTGAAGAGGCGTGCCGCTGAACAAAGCTCGCTACTAAAAACCAAACAAGCGGAGGCGGATGCAGCCCTGCAGGAAATCACAACATCGATGCAGGTGTGGGTTTAAGTTTGTATCTTTTTAAGAACTAAAATGATTAAAAATAAAGCTGGTAGCTCTAGCAGGAGCCGGGCGGTACAAAACATTTATTTCATACAGTGTAATGACACAACAGCTGGACAAAATGAAAGGTCTCAGTTTGGCTCTTCCTGCTGTTGACGTCTCATGTTCAGTGCTGACCAGTAAAATTAACAGTGAAGAAGATCTGACCAGTCATATCAGAAATCTGTACAATCTAATCAGAATCACAGGAAGGGAAATGTGGATCAATGTTTTAAAAATGTTTTTGATCATTAATGTCCAATAAATTGATGTACTTCAATCAAAAGGGATGCTTGGACTGCTCAGCACCTCGTTTCCACTTTTTTGTTTTTAGCAAGTGTGGAGTAGGAATATCACTAATTGCTGTGTGTGTGTGTGTGTGTGTGTGTGTGTGTGTGTGTGTGTGTGTGTTTCTGTGCTTGTTTAGAATGCGAGCGATCAGAAGACAGAGATGGAGAAGCTGAAAGGAAGGATGGCGCAGGAAGCGGCGAAAATAGAGGAACGAAAACAAAAAATTGATGATGAGCTGAAAGAAGTCCAGGTGACCACACGCCAGCCGACACACACACACACACACACACACACGCGTAGTATTTTGCGACCACCACATCTCTCCAGATCTACAATAAAATGCCACCTTCATGGCAACATACTAGCTATAAACTTAATACACTTAAATAGTCTTTGAATAACATTTACATACTTTTTACTTGTTACTGTGTGCATGTGTGTGCATGTGTGTGTGCGTCTGGCTGTGTGTGCAGCCCCTGGTCGAAGAGGCAAAGCGGGCCGTCGGAAACATTAAACCCGAGTCTCTCTCCGAGATCCGCTCTCTGCGGATGCCACCTGATGTCATCAGAGACATTTTGGAGGGGGTGCTGAGGCTGATGGGAATATTCGACACCTCCTGGGTCAGCATGAAAAGGTAAAACAATTTTTCTTCTGTAGTTTCAGTTGGCATTTTGCTATTGACCAGTGGGCAGGAGTTAGAAGCTTTTAATTGACAGGGAATTGTTTAAAAGACAAAGGCGTGGCGACGGAGAGGCAGAGATACAGTACGAGATTTAGCAGCCTGCGTGATATAACGAGGTTTTAAATAATACTTAAACATTTTATCAGCGTAATGGGGTGCAGCTTTTAAAAGCGATAACAGTCTGTTTAATTATGCACATTCAAATATCTGCGTACTGTCGTTAAATTCATTATACTAGGTAAATGTGCTGTAATTAATGACTCCAGCACCCAATAAAACTGCATTAATTGTTTAGGAAATTAAGACATTTTTGCAATAGTGTGATTAAACAATTCAGTTTGGCTGCATGAAATCAGCTGCATAAAATCAGTAATATACTTGTAGTGTGACTGAGCCTCTCTGTGCACAAACAGTCTCTATAAATACCTGATTTAAAGAGCTTGATGTGGAGGAGCTTCAGTTCTGTCCGAAGCCCTGACCTCACCCTAATAAACACCTTTTCGATTAACCGTCGTTCCTTCCTATAAAGAATGAGTGTCTGGCCTCACAGATGCTGTCTTAACCGATTGAGCGCACACACACATTCCATTAGGGATTCTTCCTTTACTTGTTTACTTGATTGCAGAAATCTTTCCCATCTGAGCCGCTCGAACCTCTCGAACCTTTCTCTCGAGCCAGTTTCCGTTTGGTCTGATTAAATGACGATTGAATGTGTTTTAGCTTCCTGGCTAAGCGTGGCGTGAAAGAGGACATCGCGACGTTTGATGCTCGAAACATCACACACGAGATCCGGGAGAGCGTGGAGGAGCTACTACACAGGAACGGAGCCTCGTTCGATCCGAAGGTCTTCATACACACACACACACACACACACATTTTTTTCATTAACTGAATAATTGGAACCTGTATATTTCTATTCTAAAAACAAATGTGTGTCGTTTCACAAGTTTATTGTGGGTTTTCTGAAAATGTACTGGATCCCAAATCGTAAGGAAGACACACACACACACACACACACACACTGTTGTCAGAGACCACTGCTCCATGTCCCTACGTAAAAAAGATCTTGAGACCTGCTTAGAAACAGCAGGTTTCACTGAAATGCTTGCGGTCTAATGGACACAGTCAAATCACACCATTTTATGGGCACAGAGAAGTCACCGGCTGTATTCAAACTGCTAAAAAATAGATAAATATAGATTTTCTTCCGTGTAATAGAACTCGAAGCGGGCCAGTGCAGCCGCGGCCCCGCTGGCTGCGTGGGTGACCGCTAACATCCAGTACTCTCACGTTCTGGAGAAGATACAACCACTTGAGACTGAGCATGCGGGACTAATGGAGTGAGTACCCAGACACACCCACACACACATTCATCAAGCACTTGCACGGTCAGTCTTCATTCCTCCAACCTCCTCTCTGTTTTCCTTTGTGTGTGTGTGTGTGTGTGTGTGTGTGTCAGGAACCTGAGGAAGACCGAGAGTCGGATGAGTAAACTAGAAGCTCAGCTCAACTCTGTGGGTCAGAAAGTGTCTGAGCTAAAGGAGAAGTAAGACATCAACACACCTACACGTCTTTATCTAGCTTCTTACTAGCTGTGCTTTAATTCAGCCTAATAATCTAGTAATAGTGGAGGAAATACTAATGATAGTGGTTTAGAATTCAGAACGTAGCCAGTTTAGAAGCTGTAGAACAACTTAAAGAGGGTTTTCATGCAATAAATCCCAACATTGTCAATTCCTTCTTAGTGTTGTGCAAGTCTGAGTAGCACATACTGACCTTACAAATTGGTCCAGTTATTAAATACAGCCGTTTACATACTTTCCCAGCCTGGACTCTGATTGATCAATGTTTTTATTAATGTAAAGATAAACGTGCAGTGTTTTGTATTCTTAGTTTAGCTAAAATGCATATGTCTATTATTTTTATTACTTAGATGACCAGACCGTGCATATTTTGGTGTGTGTTTGTGTCTCTGTGTGTGTGTGTGTGTGTGATGCAGGTTCCAGTGTCGTACTACCGAAGCCGCAAAGCTGGAGGCTGAAGTGAGCAGAGCTCAGGAAACCATCAGCGCTGCAGAGAAACTTATACACCAACTGGACGGAGAACACACCCGCTGGACTACTCAGGTGTGTGTATGTGTGTGTGTGTGTGTGTGAATATACAGCTGTCTAAAGCTATTACATGATTATGTTTATTAAAATTGTTAGTAATTGTTTATTTTGTAATTATGTACTGTGTGTGTGTGTGTGTGTGTGTGTGTGTGTGTGTGCGCATACAGGTTAATGAGATCAGTGAGGAGTTAAACACCCTCCCTAAACGGGTGCAGCTTGCAGCAGCATTCATCACGTACCTGTCTGCTGCACCTGAGGATCAGCGCCGAGCCACACTAAACTCCTGGATGGAGCGCTCGGGACTACGGAGTAACTACACACACACACACACACTTTGCAGTACATGACCTATACAGACTCACTGTGATTGGTACAGGTACAAACAAGCTGTGTTGTGATTGGCAGGTTTCGATTTACGCCACTTTCTGTGCTCTGAGCGCGAGCAGCTGATCTGGAAGAGTGAAGGACTGCAGTCCGATGACCTGTCCATAGAAAATGCTCTCGTTATCTTGCAGGTACACACACACACACACCTTTTATTTTATTTGCTACACCTGCTTCGCCTTGTCATTTGTGTCATGATTCAATCAGCAATCAGCCATGTGACAACACAGCAGCGCATGAAATGATACAGATTCAGTTTAATCGTTACATCGGTCATTGTCAGTGACATTGTTTTTTAATGCCATCAGTTTAAATTAATCACCCCCTCTTGTACTAATGTCTCTTTGTAAGGGTTTGGCATAATAGGTCAAGCATTTAGGCCTGTACAATTCTCTTGGTGTATGCCAGTAATGGCATAAAATACTACCAAGCGAGGTGCCTGGGTGATTCACATTTGTTTCATTGTTCAGTGTCATCAGTGTTAATGTGTGTATGTGTGTGTCTGTCTGTCTGTGTGTGTGTGTGTGTGTGTGTGTGTGTCTCTCATGCTCATGCTCTCAGATCACTGCACTAAAGAATCGGGTAAGACCAGACAGCTCACGTTCTCTTTATTCATAAGGATATCGTCCATTCTCATACACATTCTCACACTCGCACCTCTGTTCATGCAGTCATTGTTTATCAACCTAGCTCTCGGCCGTATTTAGAGTGGAGTTACGCGTAGTACAGGAGGCTTATTGTCATTTCAGCTGTATACAAGTACATATAGAAATGAAACCACGTTCCTCCAGGACCAGGGTGCAAAACAGTCCCCAGGTGGGGCGGTCTGGGTCCTTTCTGTGTGGAGTTTGCATGTTCTCCCTGTGTCTGTTTCCTCTGGGAGCTCTGTTTTCCTCCCACAGTCCAAAAACATGCAAGTGAGACTAGACCTATACAGACCTTACTAGACTTTAACAGACCTTACTAGACCTTAACAGACATTACTAGAGCTTAACAGACCTTACAAGACCTTAAAAGACCTTACTAGACCTTAACACACTTAACTAGACCTTAACAGACCTTACTAGACCTTAACAGACATTACTAGAGCTTAACACACCTTACTAGACTTTAAAAGACCTTACTAGACCTTAACAGACCTTACTAGACCTTAACAGACCTTACTAGACCTTAGCAGACCTTACTAGACCTTAACACACCTAACTAGACCTTAACAGACCTTACTAGACCTTAACAGACCTTACAAGACCTTAAAAGACCTTACTAGACCTTAACACACTTAACTAGACCTTAACAGACCTTACTAGACTTTAACAGACATTACTAGAGCTTAACACACCTTACTAGACTTTAAAAGACCTTACTAGACCTTAACAGACCTTACTAGACCTTAACAGACCTTACTAGACCTTAGCAGACCTTACTAGACCTTAACACACCTAACTAGACTTTAACAGACCTTACTAGACTTTAACAGACATTACTAGAGCTTAACACATTTTACTAGACCTTAACAGACCTTACTAGACCTTAACAGACCTTACTAGACCTTAACAGACCTTACTAGACTTTAACAGACCTAACTAGACCTTAACACACCTTACAAGACCTTAACAGACCTTACTAGACCTTAACAGACATTACTAGACCTTAACACACCTAACTAGACTTTAACAGACCTAACTAGACCTTAACACACCTTACTAGACTTTAACAAACCTAACTAGACCTTAACACACCTTACTAGACTTTAACAGACCTAACTAGACCTTAACACACCTTACTAGACTTTAACAGACCTAACTAGACCTTAACACACCTTACTAGACCTTAACAGACCTTACTAGACTTTAACAGACCTAACTAGACCTTAACACACCTTACTAGACCTTAACAGACCTTACTAGACTTTAACAGACCTAACTAGACCTTAACACACCTTACAAGACCTTAACAGACCTTACTAGACCTTAACAGACATTACTAGACCTTAACACACCTTACAAGACCTTAACAGACCTTACTAGACTTTAACAGACCTAACTAGACCTTAACAGACCTTACTAGGCCTTAACAGACCTTACTAGACCTTAACAGACGTAACTAGACCTTAACACACCTAACTAGACCTTAACAGACCTTACTAGACCTTAACAGACCTAACTAGACCTTAACACACCTAACTAGACCTTAACAGACCTTACTAGACCTTAACAGACCTTACTAGACTTTAACAGACCTTACTAGACCTTAACAGACATTACTAGACCTTAACAGACCTTACTAGACTTTAACAGACCTAACTAGACCTTAACACACCTTACTAGACCTTAACAGACCTTACTAGACTTTAACAGACCTAACTAGACCTTAACACACCTTACTAGACCTTAACAGACCTTACTAGACTTTAACAGACCTTACTAGACCTTAACAGACATTACTAGACCTTAACAGACATTACTAGACTTTAACAGACCTAACTAGACCTTAACACACCTTACAAGACCTTAACAGATATTACTAGACTTTAACAGACCTTACTAGACCTTAACAGACATTACTAGACCTTAACAGACATTACTAGACCTTAACAGACCTTACTAGACTTTAACAGACCTAACTAGACCTTAACACACCTTACTAGACCTTAACAGACCTTACTAGACTTTAACAGACCTTACTAGACCTTAACAGACATTACTAGACCTTAACAGACCTTACTAGACTTTAACAGACCTAACTAGACCTTAACACACCTTACTAGACCTTAACAGACCTTACTAGACTTTAACAGACCTAACTAGACCTTAACACACCTTACTAGACCTTAACAGACCTTACTAGACTTTAACAGACCTAACTAGACCTTAACACACCTTACTAGACCTTAACAGACCTTACTAGACTTTAACAGACCTTACTAGACCTTAACAGACATTACTAGACCTTAACAGACATTACTAGACTTTAACAGACCTAACTAGACCTTAACACACCTTACAAGACCTTAACAGATATTACTAGACTTTAACAGACCTTACTAGACCTTAACACACTTAGTGAGGTGAATTGGAGATACAAAATGATCCATGACTGTGTTTGACATTGAACTTGTGAACTGATGAATCTTGTGTAAGCAGTAACTACCTGTCTTGTCATGACATAAAATAAATAAACATTTCTAATCTAAAGAAATTGAGGGGGACGAGACTAGAGACAGGTGTAGTGTTGGCCAGTACGTGGTACTGAGTAAAATGATAAGTGCGGTAAAGACATATTCAGATATATTCTGAGACCTCCATGTGAACACAAGTGCCAGTCAGAAACACCAGTTGCATAAGCTATTATTTGTACATGGTGGTGAATCAACTTACTTGTGTGTTACATGTGTGTTGGAGGGGGTATGTGTTAGGAACGGCTCTCATTGGTCAGAATTGGGATCAGCAGCAGTTAAAAAGATAATTGGGGTAATTGGGTACAACTATATTAGGAGAACATGGGGACAATACATAAATATAATAAAAAGAGACAAAAAGAAAAACCTGGCAACCTTAGAGGTGTTAGTTTTATCCGAATGAGGCATCGAAAAAGCCTGATTACAGAACACAGGTGCTCTCTACGTACCTGGGGACTTTTACAACCTTATGTGATACTGTGTGGATGAAAGACACACGCCCTCTCTCTCTCTCTCGCTCTCTCTCTCTCTTCTATACGTTTTGTAGAGTGTGGCCTGTCCATTTCTGATAGACCCCTCTTCTCGAGCAACCGAGTGGTTGCGCACTCACCTGAAAGAGCATCGACTAGAGGTCATCAACCAGCAGGTACACACACACACACACACATATACAGAACCACACACACAGTGATTTTTATATGCAACGGTTATTTTAATATCTGTCTGTCTCTCAGGACTCAAACTTTATGACGTCGTTAGAGTTAGCGGTGCGTTTTGGGAAAACCTTGATTATTCAGGAGGTGGATGGAGTAGAGCCAGTGCTTTATCCCCTGCTGCGTAGAGATCTTATCGCTCAAGGTAAGTTCATCCCAACCCTGTTTTTTTTATTTATTTATTGCTTCATCTGCACATATGTGCATCCATTCATCTGGATTTCCAGCTTGATTCATCTGTCAGGTTGCCCTTTCAGATGTTCATCCACCCACCCATCCATTTGCTCATTCAGCTTTTAATTGATTCACCCATTCCGTCATGTACTCATCCATTAATCAGTTCTTGCGTTCATTCATCTCCACCCTTCTAGCTATCAAGCTGCCTTTCTATCATTAGTTCGTTCTGCTTACTTTCATCCCTCGCTTAATCAGTCCCTCTCTCTATTTCCCTCCATCAATCTGTTCATTCATAACTCCCATCATCCATAACTTCATCTAGCCGTCCATGATATAAACACCATACTTGTTTGTTTGTTCATCCATCTGTTTATTTTTGTTACAGAATGTCTGTGTTGTTATAGAGAGTCGTCCATCCATTCTTAGTTCAGTTCACTCTGTTAGTTTATTTATATCTTTCCTTTCTACCGTTTGTTATATTCAATATAACAAACAATATAACAAACATAAGTATGTTATATTGTAAGGAGAAGAAGGTCCAGCAGTGTGAACTTCTAACCCTCAACCTTCTCCAATTGTAAAGCTGTAAAGAGTAGTAATCAGAAGGTCGCTGGTTCACATGTCAATACTTCCTTGTTGCCACTGCTGGGCCTTTGAGCAAGGCCCTTAACTCTCAATGACTTGGATTGTTTATGGTCACAGTTGAAAGTTGCTTTAAATAAAAGCATCCGCTTACACCAAAAAACGTAAAATAAATAAACATTTCTAATCTAAAGAAATTGAGGGGGACGAGACTAGAGACAGGTGTAGTGTTGGCCAGTACGTGGTACTGAGTAAAATGATGAGTGAGGTAAAAGACATATTCAGATATATTCTGAGACCTCCGTGTGAACACAAGTGCCAGTCAGAAACACCAGTTGCGTAAGCTATTATTTGTACATGGTGGTGAATCAACTCACTCCTGCTGGTGGTTACTTGTGTGTTACATGTGTGTTGGCGGGGGGTACGTGTTAGTAACAGTTGTACGTTTCTTTGAATAAAAGCGGCCGCTTAACACCATATACGTAAATGTGTTCGTGCTGCAGATGCTCTGTTCCATGTCGGCACCGTAACTGTAACTCTTGTGTATTTTTAGGTCCCCGTTACGTGGTGCAGATCGGAGAAAAGGTCGTCGACTACAACGAGGATTTCCGCCTGTTTCTGGCAACCCGCAACCCCAGTCCCTTCATTCCACCTGATGCTGCATCTGTCATAACTGAAGTGAACTTCACTACAACAAGAGCTGGACTGCGGGGACAGGTAACACACACACACACACACACACACACACACACACACAAGCCCCTGAAGTGAAGTTTGTTGCTTATTACATAGAAAAACGAGACAGGAGCAGACGTTTTGTTTACATGACAATATAAAGCATGCTGGACTGTGAACAGTCAAGAAAGTTATGTAAGAACCTAAATCAAAACGTATGTGTTCTGAAATTACAAGTATTACAAGTGTTAAAGTCCTAATGTGTGTGTGTGTGCGTGCGTGTGTGTGTGTGTGTGTGTGTGTGTGTGTGTGTAGTTACTGGCATTGACCATCCAGCATGAGAAGCCAGAGCTGGAGAGAGAGAAAACCAAACTGCTGCAGCAAGAAGAGGAGAAGAAGATACAGCTCACGCTACTGGAGGACTCACTGCTAGAGGCACTTAACAACTACTACTTTAATTCCCAGCATGCATTTTGTTCACTTATATAAATACAAAACAAAGCTCAACAGTGACAAACTGCAGTGTTTTCACAGCAAATAATCTGATTGATTTTTAATGATATTGTTTTAAACATGAGAGGCCATGTGTCAGTCTGAATGATAAAAGCTGTATTTGACTGAGCCTTTGCCTTTTTTTAAACTAAACTTAACTGGCTATGAAGCAAATTAGCTAGTGATTTAGACAGGTTGGTGGATGGGAATACAAAAATATAAAACCTAGGCAGGTCATTAGAGTCATTCCTAATAATATAACATCTGAAATAGTTATACTTTTATTGTATAGTGTTTATATTATATTATAATGATGTCGTACTGTGCGTGTGTGTGTGTGTGTGTGTGTAGACTCTGGCCACAGCTCAGGGGAATATATTGGAGAATAAAGAGCTAATCGAGTCTCTGAATCAGACGAAGGCGAGCAGCGCTCTGATACACAGCGCTCTGACCGAATCACACCGACTGCAGGCCTCACTCGACCAGGTAACAATCACTACAGTGTGTGGGTAGGTATGCATGACCCATCGCAATACAAAAAGCTGAAAATGTGCATTAAAGATTAAGTGCGATGTCAGAGAACCCTCCTAGAAAGGTGAAAATCCGCGAAGTGAAACCGCGTGTTTATATGGTTATTTTTATAACCCAATTCCATCGGCTTTAGCATTTAAAACTTGTCATTAAAACCAATGGATTGAGGTAGCACAGCATGCTAACGTCAATATAACATCTCTCTTCATGTACCGATAACTGTTACATTTCCTGACGAGCCCGAACTTGCAAATAAAAACACTCGGTACAAGTTTATACAAGTTAAAAATCAATAATATTTTATTTACGCTTGAAAAGAACTCCATTCGTTTGTCCGTACCGTCAGCCTTGTTTATTTTTCTGCGAGAGAGGAGCACCTGACCCGCAATGAATTCTGGGATTGTCTTGATCACTAAGGCAGCGCCGGATGCTCACTCGTTTTTGAGTGAGGATATTAAGGCATCTAGGATTTGGCACAGCCTCCTAATCGGGAGCGCGCGCAGGATGACGTGAAATGCGTCTGTGTAGAGAGAGAGCGAGCTTTTCGAACACACCCCTTGTCTGCAGAAATCCGCGAACCAGCGAAAAATCCGCGATTTATATTTAGACATGCTTGCGAATAAAATCCGCGATAGAGTGAAGCCGCAAAAGTCGAAGCTCGCGATATAGCGAGGGATTACTGTATTTACATTTTCAGCTTTTAACGGATGCCTTCATTCAGTACTGTGACAGTATACAGTCTAATCAATTGAGGCTTAAGGATCTTGCTCAAATGACTAATCCCGTACCGTAACCACTAGGCTACGACGTCCCTTTTTTCATGCTTGTCCCTTTGCTGGTTTTGCGATGCTGTTTGTGATCTTAAGCAAGGTTTAATATCTGGAAAATGCCCGTGCAGAAGCTGGATATGGACAGTGCTAAACATGTTCTTAAGAGCAGCTTTTGTAACACACTAACACAAGCAAAAGTTCAGACGTCTTGTGGAGTCCATGTATCGCCCGGTCAAAGCTTTTTGACAGCATATTAGGCACATGGGTGTATTTTGAGCTCTGTGTTTTGTTTGCATTAACACAGACGTCCTTTTGGGGTCAGCAAAGCCACATTTCTTTATCTCTGTCTCTCTCTCTCTCTCTCTGTCTCTCTGCAGGAGCGAGATGCATATCTGCCCTTAGCAGAAAGTGCCAGTAAGATGTATTTTGTAATAACCGATCTATCGCGCATTAATAACATGTACAGCTTCAGTCTGGCTGCTTTCATCAGGATCTTCCACAGAGCACTGCAAACCAAACAGGTACACACACATAAATACACTACCCACTTAGATACCCACTATGCCCATCTACTATATAGACAGGAGTTTGTAGTTGGCCTCAGATACAGATCTCTTCAGCCTGCTCCTACAATATTAGAGCTCAGACTGGATTATATAGTTTTCTTATTGTACTACCCACACAGGACAAGCCACCTCTGGTCCGGGTCCACAAACTAGCTGTACGTGGCACTTTCACATGAAGCTTATTTCCATTTAAACATTGCTTTTATATACCGCTTTCATTAATAGTAATAATAATAATAATACATTTTATTCAAGGGCGCCTTTCTAGACACTTAAGGACGCCTTACAATACCGATTAACATCATCAATAACAGTACATTAAGGAAAGGCACGTTTAAAAATGTAAGTTTTAAGACGAGACTTGAAGATAGCGAGAGAGTTAATAGCACGGATGTCACGAGGGAGAGAGTTCCAAAGGCGCAGAGCCGAGTATCTAAAGGCTCTAGCCCCCATGGAAGATAAGTGGATGGATGGAATAGAGAGAAGAAAAGCAGAAGATGATCTTAGAGTACGGGAGGGGGTGTAGACATGGAGAAGATTTGTAAGATATTTAGGTGCTAAGTTGCTAAGAAGAGCCTCAAACGTTAAGAGCAGAATTCTGAAGTTGATACGATCCTGGACAGGAAGCCAATGTAGTTGTTTAGGAACCGGAGTAATATGTTCAACAGACAATGTTCTAGTGATAATGCGTGCAGCAGAGTTCTGTACCAATTGAAGTTTATGGAGTATTTTATGGAGTATGGAGAGATGTGACCAGAGCATTTTTCTGTTCTTAAGTACTTTTGTTTGTTTTGTATATGATAACAAATGCAAAATGAATTAAAAATAGCAATAATAAAGTTTAATGTTGAACATAAAGTACCGTGGTCATTATTTATATCACTGAAGCATCATGGCTTTATGATTGTGCTGTTTCATTATATCATTATATTGCACAAGCCTAATAATTACCACATACATTTATTTCTATAGCAAATGATCGTCTAATAGGTCTAATAGGTACTTTGTGTGTGTGTGTGTGTGTGTGTGTGTGTGTGTGTGTGTGTGTGTGTGTGTGTGTGTGTGCACGTTAGGAGAGTGACAGCACCGAGCTGAGGATCGCAGCACTGGAAGCTTCTCTCAGGACTATGGTGTACGAATACGTCTGCCGCTCGCTGTTTAAGGTAAACAAAAGTGCTGTATAGTGAGGACATACGTATATAAGCACATGTATTTCTGATGCACATAACACTCGTCTGTGTACCGTTCATGCTTCTGTGGGATTACAGTTAGTAATGGTTCAGCTAAATTTGGAAAAATCTAAGTTGCTGTAGTTTACTGTATAACCACTAGGGTTATACAAAGTTCTACTCTATGCATTATTCATGATTTTTCATGACTCGTTCTGTATCTGTGAGTGTGTTAAGAAAGAGAGTGAATGTTACATAGATGGTGTGTGTGTGTGTGTGTGTGTGTGTGTGTGTTCTCTGCATGAGCAGAAAAAAAGAGTGTTTTTAAGGAAGGTGTGTGTCGACAGATGCTTCAAATAGAATGTGTGAGCACACACACGAGACTTAAAGTCTCAGACACCTTGTTTTGTAAGCTTTCTCCAAGTAATGCCACATTTAAGCCACAATCACATTGCAGCAAAGCAAAGTGCTTTCTGTGCCAACCGCTGGCCGCTCTGGGGCCGGGTCATTGAAATGCATTAGAGCGCATGCTGTAGGCTGTAGGCTGTAGGCCGTAGGCTGTAGGCTGTGCTCTGTGGACACAAAGCTCGGTACAGGCTGGGTAGAGTGGAGCTTTAGGAAGATTATCCTCAAATTGGAAAGATCAGTTCTTGTTTAGGCAGTTTACTCAACGTTTAAGTAAATAAACGGGTAAATGGAACAGGAATGTCTTGAAAGCAAAAACAACTCAGTTCTTTCGGTTTTTCCGTATCCAGAAGTAATCCAAGAGCAAAAATATACCAAAATATAGGTGCTGTGAATAAGACGCAACTGAAAACAGGTCCACACTCAAATAGGCTTTACATTGCTATTAGATGTGCATGCTCAAGACGCCCATCCACGCTTTACACACTATCCCACCACTGCTTAGATCTTGAGCTCTTGAGTTTGAATCTCAGCTCTGCTGTTTGCCAAGCGCCTACACAGGCTTGATTGGCTGTGTCATGATCAGTGCATGACTCTCCGTACACAATCCTGATCCCTGTGTTTGATTGATTTTGGGACAAAACGTTACTTTAAATTGCCTTAAAAATTACCGAATTGTGAAAATGTACTATTTATTATTAATATTATTACAATTCTTCTTCTTATTATTATTATTATTGCATGAGATCTTTACAGAGCTCTGTAGACATACCTTTTGTCATTTCTGCAGTCAAATTAGTCCTATTTATATGGGCTCTGATCTGTAGTCAATCAATGTTTTCTACAACCAACAAATTAATCATCTGAATTTATCTGTGTGTATATTTTTGACCCAGCAGCTGTAAAACATGGCAAAATAAATCTGCCTGGAATTTGAAACCCACTTTCGTCCATAATAGATGATAAAAAAAATGCTAAAAGCTGACCGCTGCATGACCGCTGGAATCCTGAAGCTAAATCTGTAATAGCTGGTACTCGTCAGTTAATAGAGAAGCTAAATCAGTATTACTGCAGATCTGCTGGAGTGCTGAGGATGTTTGGATTTACTGAACTGACTGCTGGTTTCTGTGTAGGCGGATCAGCTGATGTTCGCGCTACACTTTGTGAAGGGAATGCAGCCTGAACTCTTCCTGGAGAACGTAAGGATTCCCAAACCTATAACGAAACCCTCGCAGCTATGTGAATGAAATGACACAGACTCGACTTTTAAGTACAGTCCACCTAGTTTAAATAGATATGAGGTCAGGCAGCTTGATTGTCGTCTGCAATGCACCAGTTATGCTGGCAACAAAACAGTTCCGACGAATAACACTGCGGTCACCATGCTTGACAGTAGGTACAGTGCTGTTGGGTTTAAAGTCCTCACCTTTGGCCGAATAACTCAATCTGACCAGAAACTCTTCTTCAGAAAAACTTTGGTCGAGATTTAATGTGCCATTTTTAGTGCAGAGACTTTTTGCACCACCAAATGCATCATCTAATTTGCTGTTTACATATTTCTGATGCAGCAAATTCTTAGAAAATGTAATTATTCAATAAAGGAAAAATATTTGACTTTACCTGCACATTTTAGTTGTGCTTGGGTGGTGCAGAGATCTTTTACGTTAGCCCACCACTGCTTAAATCTATGCTTTAATCTCAGCAGTGCTATTAGCTGGCCTGGCATCAGCACAGACATGATTGGCTTTGTTTTGGGGTGCACAGACATAGTCATGCGATAGATTGGCGCCCTGTCCAGCGTAAGCCTACCTTAAGTCTAAGGTTTCCAGGTGGAACTGGACCCGCTGCAACCCTGACCAGGATAGAGCGGTTGACTGAAATGAAATGTGTAATTTTTTAATCCTAATTTGTCACTGATCCACGTTTAAAGCAGCGTGTGTGTGTTTCAGGAATGGGAAGCGTTTATTGGACTGATCATAGCAGACACGGTCAGGAAAATGGTATCAAAATGCTTCTGTCATAATAATAATTATTATTATTTATTACTTTGCTTATTTATTCATATTTTGGCCTCGTTTTATAGGTTTCCTTAATCTATTCTTGTATGTACAGGAGTCCCAGAGGTCTTTGCAGGAACAGATTCCATCCTGGATTGATCAGGAGAGACAAACCGCTGTGGTTTTACTGAAGGTAACGCACCTGAGCATGAAAGCAGCAGGTAAACAAGGTTCTGCGTGTGCCTGATAACCACGGCGAGTTCAGAACACAGTGAGCCAGCTGATTGGGGTGGAGGGGGGGTAGGTTATGGGAATCGCTGGGCAAATTCAAACAACACGACGGATTTATTTCGACTGCTCCAGTTAGGAGTCAGCAAAGCAGATCACATGACCACACATTTGATTCGGGCCAGTTTTTATGCTGGGTGCGCTTCCTGGCATTACCCACCTGTATAACTAGGCTTGTGCCTGGCAATAAGGGTGCACTGATATGTGCCCCTTCACCCAGTGGCTAGGTTCACGTACCAGCATGCGCCTTCTGTATTTGTGAGCCCATGTCACAACTCTGGCTTCTATCATTACGCCACACAAGCTCACGCACAACAGAAACAATTAAGTAACTGTAAGATTTAATTATCGAATCATGAAATAATGCAGCTAATTAATTAGGATTTAAATAATTAAGCACTGTTATTAATTGTATATTACTGCCAGTTGCATTTGTAGCATATAACTGTTTAAATACCTTTTTAGAAATGTAAATATCTTCTGGCTCAGAAATTATACATACAGCAAATGAGACTGTAAGTCATTTTGTGCTCTGTGTGTGTGTGTGTGTGTGTGTGTGTGTGTGTGTGTGTTACATTTACATTTTTTGGCATTTAGCGGACAGTTTTATCCAAAGCGACTTACAATTATGTTTGAATACAGTTCAGTGAGCAATTGGGGGTTAAGGGCACTGCTCAGGGGTCCAACAGTGGCAACTTGTCGGTGATGGGGCTTGAACAAGCAACCTTCTGATTATTAATCCGGTATCTTAATCTCTAAGCTACTGCTGTCCCATTGAAAGAGACTTACAGTTATGACGGAATACACTTTAAGCAATTTTGATTATCAGTCCAGTATCTTAACCAGTGTGGGTGTGTGTGTGTGTGTGTGTGTGTGTGTGTAGAATACATTTCCGATGCTGTTTCAGTCCCTGTGTCTCAGTGATGCTGATCTGTGGCTCCGGTTTTCACAAAGTTCACACTGCGAACAAGAAATTCCAGCTTCCATCACCAGGAAGATCTCCCTCTTTCAGCAGGTCAGTCAGCTGCCACAAGCAATGGCTTTACTACACAGGATACAATAATGGATTTGTAATATTAGGTTGGATAACAGCAGGTAAATAATTAATATTCATCCTCAGGTGCCAACACTGCGTTTTTTTACCATCTCTGCCAATAGTGACATAATATCTAGAGCTTTTCCTCATCTGACCTTCCGCTTGCTCTAACTTTGTTGGGGATTTTTTGGCAGGTGCTGGTGGTCCAGGCTCTCAGGCCGGACAGACTGCAGAGCGCCATGGCTAACTTTGCTTCACACACCCTAGGTGAGCAGAGAAAAGCAGCGAGAGAACGATTGTTGAGTCATTTGTTTATTTATGCCTTCGCAAAATTAATTAGACCCCTGCCGTGCTGAATGAACACACACATTCATGCAGAGAAGAAAACACACACTCATCACTCATTCCCGACAATCTGTTTCTCCCCTCTGTTCACCCCATAATACAAGCGTTCCACCTCACATGATTGGAGAGTCATGAGTGTGATATTCAGGCATTAATATTAACTAACGTGTGAAAGTTTGTGTGTGTGTGTGTGCGTGTGCGTAATCAGCCGACGTCCTGTGTCACTCACTGAAACGATTCGGAGCGCTTACTCAATGCTAATGCTAATTGACACTGCCCTTGAGTGAATGTTTCACACACTCAGCCAATTTGTCCGTAAACAAGCCATTTAATTTGCTAATTAGGCAATTAATTTAACACGGCTGCAGGACGGGGTGCCAGCGGTCCTGCTGTATTATCAATAATGCATGCGTGTGCGCATTCATCGGGACCCTGATTAGCTCCTATTTACACTCATCACAAGTCCGAGCTGCATCGCTAAAGCCGCGGTAAATGGAATAATAAACTTTTAAAGCTGCATTGATGAGTTGATGAACGATTTAATATTTTTTATATCATAATTGAGGAGCCTGGGTGGCGCAGGGATAAATTACGCTGGCCTACTACTGCTGGGATCCAGGGTGCGTATTGGCAGCGGTGCAATCGCCCTGTCTGGTGTCCTCAGACAGACATAACTGGCTGTCTCTGGGGGATTTGTGAATTTGTGTCCTGTGTGGGTGTGTTACTGCAATGCGCCCAGGGATTACGGGAGGCCTGGACCCACAGCGACCCTCCAAATCCATACAAAGATTTAGTCTTACCTTTCTATGGAAGCTACTCAGATTTTTGTCCAGTCTTTTGTCATTTAAAGACTGTATGCCGACCAACTCCCTCCTGTCAGGTGTTCCCATTCATACGCACAGACTTCTGTACGGCGCATTCACATGAGAAGTGGCAAAACCGGGAGCCTCTGCACAGATCGCTGCTTTGTTCAGTGCTCGGCCTGAGCGGTGCGGTGAAACGTCAACTTGTAACTTGTGTTACAGCTCGAGCTTCTGAGAAAGTGTGAGAATCTGGTTGAAAATAAAGCTTAATGTGGTTTAATGTAGTAAAAGAAGGAGACAGGAGCACTAAACTTCTCTTCATTATTACTGCTCATAAGTTCCTCCACTAATCACATTCCTCACTCGCTGTTTTTTGATTTGCCTGAGCCGCATCAAACAGTTTGTCTCATTGAAGGCGCTTTGAAAAGAAAGAAAGAAAGAAAGAAAGAAAGAAAGAAAGAAAGAAAGAAAGAAAGATAGATAGATAGATAGATAGATAGATAGATAGATAGATAGATAGATAGATAGATAGATAGATAGATAGATAGACAGACAGACAGACAGACAGACGATAGATAGATAGATAGATAGATAGATAGATAGATAGATAGATAGATAGATAGACAGACGATAGATAGATAGATAGATAGATAGATAGATAGATAGATAGATAGATAGATAGACAGACGATAGATAGATAGATAGATAGATAGATAGATAGATAGATAGATAGACAGACGATAGATAGATAGATAGATAGATAGATAGATAGATAGATAGATAGATAGATAGATAGATAGACAGACAGACAGACAGACAGACAGACGATAGATAGATAGATAGATAGATAGATAGATAGATAGATAGATAGATAGACAGACGATAGATAGATAGATAGATAGATAGATAGATAGATAGATAGATAGATAGATAGATAGATAGATAGACAGACGATAGATAGATAGATAGATAGATAGATAGATAGATAGATAGATAGATAGATAGATAGATAGATAGATAGATAGATAGATAGATACTTTACTTATCCCGAAGGAAATTATTGAAATTGCCACCTTAAGATCAGCGGCAGACTAAGCAGCACCGCCACACTCCATAGGAAACAACGGCACAGTCGGCGCAAAATGCGCCCTAACTAATTCAGAACGGAGCTGCATATCTGTTTTTTAATCCACCCAAGCTCTGCCAGCCTCGCACCCTCCCTTCACTGCTTCCTCTTGCTGCCCACATTCAATTCAATTCGTCTTTGGCTAAGACAAAAACGGACCTGCCTTGACCTCCCTCGGAGCACTCATCAAACTCCGTTCTGTACACGGTACTCTTTAAAAGCACACGACTGGCTCGCCTTGAGCCACTTCTCAGAACTGAAGGATGACAGCATCCAGGCTTTTCTCTCTACAAGCACCCAGGTGGTGGAATGAACTTCCCCGGTCTGTTTTCAAAGCATGACTAACGGCTCATCTTCTCACCAACTTCACAATTTTCTTCTGAAAGGCTTTCGGTAGATCCGTGTTTTTAGACAGTTCTTTAGTTTTTTATAAATTCTTTATTGATCATTTCCCCCCTTTTTTCACACAATCCAGTAATGGCCAATTGGAGTTTATCTCTCTGCCACCCCCAACACTGGTCGAGGGGGGCTCACGCTGTTATGTGCGCCCTTCAACATGTGTGCAGCCAGATTGTTTCTTTTCACCTGCAAGGGGTCTTACAGAGCGCAGTATCATATGAGGAGAGACACACACTGTTATCCGTGATAAGCCACCCCCTGCAGACACCTCAACCGGTCAGCCGAGGAACCCTGTTTTAGTCATTGTCCCTTCCCCTACAGACACAGAGCCCCTCGTGCTGGCTGAGACCGTTCTTTACTTATAGAGAGGAAGAAAAAGTTCACTAAGAGAAGCACTTCTGTAAGTTGCATGGAATAAAAACGTCTGCTGGATTCTGTAAAAATAATATTATTATATTATTATGACGTGATATGATGCAAAAAATTTAATGATGGCACAATTATAAAAAAGGACACATCCCGGCCTTTTCTGGTCCAGGCTAGACCCATGGTGTTATGTGAACCCAGTCATTTGGGATAAGGGTGCGTGGGTGGGGGCATATCCGTGCACCCTTAGTGCCAGTCCCAAGCCCGGAAAAATATGGAGAGATGTGTTATGATAGCCACCCGGCATAAAAACTGTGCTAAATCAAATATGCAGATGAATGATACTCTGTGGCGAGCCTTAACCAAGGCAGCCGAACAGAATAATTCATTTAGTATAAACGGGTAATAGGGCGGCACGGTGGCTAAGTGGGTAGCACTGTCGCCTCACAGCAAGTAGGTCCTGGGTTCGATCCCCAGGCGGGGCGGTCCGGGTCGATTCTGTGTGGAGTTTGCATGTTCGGTTTCCTCCGGGTGCTCCGGTTCCCTCCCACAGTCCAAAGACGTGCAAGTGAGGTGAATTGGAGATACAAAATTGTCCATGACTGTGTGTGATATGACCTTGTGAACTGATGAATCTTGTGTAATGAGTAACTACCGTTCCTGTCATGAATGTAACCAAAAGTGTAAAACATGACGTTAAAAAATCCTAATAAACACACACACACACACACACACACACACACACAATAGACAATTAGACAGTGTGACAAATTTCCCGTGTCAGTTTATCTTGACTCTCGCTTCAGCGGTCTTGCTCTCTGTCTGTCTCCTCTGCTCCCCGGCGCTGTTACACCCCTCTATAATGCTAATGTTAATTCATCACTATAAAGTGCCGTCTGACCTTAACAATGCTAGTAGCTCTGATTCCTCATCTCTATAGAGCAATAACAAAGACTGGGAATGCTAATGACTCCGTCCAGCTAATCCCTTTATGAATGCTAATCTGCCAGATGCCACAGTTATACGCGCGCGCACACACACACACACACACACACACACACACACACACACTGCATCACCTGTGTTGTATACCTGTATATTTCAGCTGTAAGCCGTTCTAATCAGATTAGCAGTATTAGCGATGGTGTTAGCACGGTTTAACGCTGGGCGGTTGTTGTGCTAGGTGAACATGCTCACTGGGATGCGAACATCCGAAAGCGCTGAACGCACACGGAATCTGTGTATGAAGATAAATGGGTCCGGGCGCTTTTTGAACGATGATTCTGAGCTCGAGGAACATTATTACACACACACACACACACACTGTTTCACTCCGAGGCAGAACAGTAGGATAACATCTCCTCACTTAATCACTTCGCTGAATAATTGAAGACTGTGTGTGTGTGTGTGTGTGTGTGTGTGTATTATTTTTAATATTAACCTCAAGTGAACTCTGATTTCTTGGTTTTCACAGTTACAGGAAGTAGAAAGTTTACTTTTACTACGCTTGTGTGGGGCTTCAGTTACTTTTGGAACAGAATATTTTGCATTCGTTTATTTGGGGTTTTCTTAAAATATCACAAAAACTTCTGGGTCAAAAATATACAAACAGCAACGTAGAGTATCAGTTTACATTTACATTTTTAGCATTTAGCAGACGCTTTTATCCTTCTTACAGCTGTGACAGTATACAGTCTAAGCAATTGAGAGTTAAGAGCCTCACTCAAGGGCCCAACAGTGGCAACCTGGTAGTGGTGGGGCTTGAATCAGCGATCTTTTGATTACTAGTCCAGTACCTTAACCACTAGGCTACTAGGATTGTCACACAATTAAGGAATTTATTTATTTATTAGGATTTAAACGTCATGTTTTACACTTTTGGTTACATTCTTGACAGGACAGGTAGTTACTACTTACTCAACATTCATCAGTTCAAGTTTAACAGGGTTCCTCGGCTGACCGGTTGAGGTGTCTGCAGGGGGTGGCTTATCACGGATAACAGTGTGTGTCTCTCCTCGTAGGATACTGCGCTCTGTAAGACCCCTTGCAGGTGAGCTTAATGTTAGAACCTGAGCTCACTTGCTTTTTTCTGCTGTTTAAAAAAATAGGGCAAGCTGTTGACTAGTGGTTAAGGTACTGAACTATAAGCAGAAGGTCGCTGGTTCAAGTCCCACAAGGTTGCTGCTGTTGTGCCCTTGAGCAAGGCCCTTAACCCTCAGTTGCTCAGACTGTACACTGTAACTGTAATGTAAGTCGCTTTGGATAAAGGCGTCTGCTAAATACCAAAAACCTAAATGTAGGGCGCCAAGGTGGCGCAGCGGGATATTCTGCTGACGCACCAGCACCGAGTTTCTGAACTCCCGGGTTTGAGGCTCGGTGTTGCCACCGGTCGGCTGGGCGCCATCTGCCGGGCATAATTGGCAGTGCCTGGAGCAGATACTAATTGGCCACCGTATCTGCAGGGTGGGGACCGGACTACATGTGGGTGGGTGGGTGGGTCTTCATACGCTGTGTAAGGACCCTGATTGGCAGAAGAGATGGAGAAGAGGAGGGCTGTGCACGTGTAAAGAAGGCGTGGGCAGCGGCGTGCTCTCCTTGGATGCGAATCTGGAGTCTGTGAGCAGCGGAAGACACATTGGATGCGCTAAATCAGGAGAAACGTAAATGCGAGCTCACGTCAGGGTTCGGCTGCTGCCTGGTTGATCAGTGGTCGAGTGTTTACCTTGTTGAAAATGCTCGCCAGTAGCACCACTGAGTGTAAAGAAGTGTGTCTAATTACTGTAGCCTGCATGCATCTATTATTGATTCGGTTTTGTGCGTAAGGTTTCCCGATGTCACCTTTATTTAATTTCTTCTGCGCAGCTAACACAAGCCAGTAGAAATAAACCCCCCACGCCCTGCGTGCCACCGGGAGTTTATCACAGTAGCTAGGTATAGCACTAAAAAGCTAAACTATAAATGTTGACAGCGGGTTTACAGTCCGGATTGTTATCGTATCAGATTTGATTAACTGCCGCGGGGGGTTTCTCTTGGGTTTTGTACAGTGTAGGTGTGTAATGGAAGCAGACGGCTGCAGAGGGAAGTGGCCGTGTGTTAGAATTCGCTCTGTGAATCGACTGCCTGACAGAGGTTCTTAACCCGTGGCACAAACCACACATGGCACATGGGACGTGCTGCCCATACGGCTATGCTGTAAATGCATTTGTGCTGCCCACAAGCTTGTTTCCCTGCTGTGGTCCGTCTGATAACATGGTTAAGCACTGCTGACTTGTGCAGGGTTTTACTCTTGGTTAAAATACTGGACTAATAATCAAGCCACTGCAAGGCTGCTACTGTTGGGCCCTTGAGCAAGGCTCTTAACCCTCAAGGCTTAGACTGTCACAACTGTAAGTCTCTTAGGATTAAAGCAAAAATGTAAACGGTTCATGTTAGTTTAGGGTGCTTATGTGGAACAGTGGGAGGCCATTACTAAGGAGGACAGAGGTCTCTGCTGAGTCTGGCTCCTCTCAAGGTTTCTTCATGTAAATTAAGGGAGTTTTTCCATGCCATTGTCACCCCCAGCTGCTCAACAGGGTTTTTTGGTCTGTCGGTCCTGAATTCTGTAAAGTTGCTTTGAGACAATGTCCATTGTAAAAAGCACTATACAAAAAACTTGACTTGACCTGACTTACTATCGGTTGGTCAGGCATCTACACAGACATGATTGGCTGTGTCTGGCGGAGGGTGAAGGGATTTGGAGGCACACTTGTGACTTGCGCTCTCAGTGCTGGTCCCAAGCCCGGATAACATAGGGAGCGCTGTGTCAGGATGAACATCCTGAGAAAAATAATCATGATGGTAAACCACTGGTGCCCAGGTGGCGCAGCGGGATATTCCGCTAGCACACCAGCACCGAGTTTCTGAAGTCCTCGGTTCGAGACTCGGTGTTGCCACCGGTCGGCTGGGCGCCATCTGGTGGGCATAATTGGCAGTGCGTGCAGCAGATACTAATTGGCCACCGTATCTGCAGGGTGGGGGCCGGACTATGTATGGGTGGGTGGGTCTTCATACGCTGTGTAAGCACCCTGATTGGTCGAAGAGACGCCTGTGCAGAAAGCAGAGGCGAGAGTAGGAGGGCTGTACACGTGTTGGAAGAGGAGTGTACCCCGACGTGCTCTCCTCGGATGCAATCTGGTATCTCTCAGCAGCGGAAGACAAAATTGAGTCGCTAAATCAGGAGGAAAATGGGGAGAAAATGCATTAAAAAAAGATAGTAAACCACTGTTTAATCAGTTGTACTTTAATAATTCAGGAAAGATTGTTTTAATGTGAACTTTATTACAAAAGTGGGGAATCAAATGTGCTCTTTAATTGGGTAAACACGAGCTTTACTGCTTTAGTGATGTTCCCACCGTTGACTGTTTTGCTAACTGTGTGTAGGCAGGATGAGAAAGCTCTATACTTCATACTAGAATGTTGGAGTAGTATTTATTTAAGGTTTTTGGATAGGATTAAGCTACATTTAATAGCCCACACCCGCAGATGGTGTGATGGTGGAGGCGCTGGAGTGTAGTTGAAGGATATAATGTCTGAGACTTTCTAACACGTCTGTTTCTCTCTCCACTGCGTCCCATTTTACTTCTCCAATCTGCCTTCATGTCTCCAACTCGCACTTTTGTTCTGCTGAGTTATTTTTCTAATCCACTTTAAGTAATTTAGCACAATGGAGCAAATCCTCTCGTACTAGCACCGTTAGCTCATGTTTAGTCTTCTTGGATGTGTAGTTATTTCCAATTTCATTAGATCAGAGTTTATGATAAGGCTCTAGTTGCCCTGGGGTTCTAAAAGGCACTTTAGATGAAAGGGAATTATGACTTTCATTATTAAGGAGTTCGTTTGTCCTAATTATTCATTTGTATCTAACACGCTAGTCCACAAGAGTCTGACAGTCAGTAGACACAGTTGGCTGTGTATGAGGGCGGTTGGGGAGGGGGGTGATTCAGCTCCTTGTTAATGCAATAACAGCTTGTACTGTCTGGTCAAGGCCTGGGCCTTAGCAGCTTCAGACATGCCAGATTTGACCCTCTTAGTCAGTGAGAAACCCTGAGTCGTGCAACCTGCACAGCCTGCCAGAATGCACAGGGAAATTGAGTTTATCCAAATTGGGATGATTATTTGTATTTATTATTATTTTTTTTGTATTTATTTTCAAATTGATGAGCCAGTTGTAGCCTAGGGGTTAAAGTACTGGAGTAGTAATCAAAAGGTCACTGGTTCAAGTCCCACCAATTGCTTAGACAGTACACTGTGGATAAAAGCGTCTGCAGAAAAGTAAATTGATCCTAATAGGACAAACTGAATTTTGTAGAACGTTATTCCGCACCAGAAGCAATTATTAACTAAATACGTTTACTTTGTTGTACTTTGATTACAACCGGAGGGGCCGCCAAATGTAAGATTCAAGATCAGATTCTTTTACTGATCCCCATGGGAGAAATTTGAGTGTTATAGCAGCTCCAGCACAGAGCAAATAAAATAGAGTAGAATAAAATAAAATAAAAACATATTGCAATTACTGTTATACAGTAGTATGACAAATTACAACTATACAGGAAAACACTATATACACCGATCAGGCATAACATTATGACCACTCTCCTAATATTGACTTGGCCCCATACGCAACAAACTGTGATGCACCGTGTATTCTGACACCTTTCTATCAGAACCAGCATTAACTTCTTCAGAAATCTGAGCTACAGGAGCTCGTCTGTTGGATTGCTCACCACGTGCATCAGTGAGCCTTGGCCGCCCATGACCCCGGTTTACCACTGTTCCTTCCTTGGACCACTTTTGATAGATACTGACCACTGCAGACCGGGACCACCCCGCAAGAGCTGCAGTTTTGGAGATGCCCTGACCCACTCGTCCAGCCATCACAATTTGGCCCTCATCAAACTCGCTCAGATCCTCACGCTCGCCCATTTTTCCTGCTTCTAACATCAACTGTGAGGATAAAATGTTCACTCGCTGCCTGATATACTAACTAACACTAACAGGTGCCGTGATGAAGAGATAATCAGTGTTATTCACTTCACCTGTCAGTGCTCATAATGTTATGCCTGGCCAGTCTATATATATATGTATGTGTGTGTGTGTGTGTGTGTGTATTTATATATAAACGAGGTTGTTAACATTAGCCTGCGCTGTGTGGTTTGTGATGTCTGTGTGTCTGCGTACAGGAATGAGGGAGCTGTCTCCTCCACCGCTGAACCTGAAGCGACTGTACGGTGAGACGGTGGAGACGGAGTCGGTGCTGATTATCATTTCTCCTGGAGCGGATCCATCTCAGGAGCTGCAGGAGCTCGCTAACCACAGCGTGGGATCAGAGCACTACCATGAGGTGCATTCTGTCATTCAGTCAGCGAAGATGTGATAACACGTGCACACTCCTGGTCAGTTTGTTTAGGTGACGCTAACACGTGCAAAACGTCATGCTGTACTAAAGTACTAAAGTGGAACTAATAATGGGACAGTGGGAGCCTAGTGGGTAGAGCTTGGGGCTATCAATTGAAAGGTTGAGAGATCGAATCAATCGAAGCAAGACCCTTATCCTTCTCAGCTCCAGGGGCGCCAGTTCTGTGAGGTTCTACTCATTTGTGTTTATGACATTAAAGCATGAGGACGATAATGATTATTAATATGATTAAAACAAGCTTTGTGTGTGTGTGTGTAGGTGGCTATGGGTCAAGGACAGTCTGATGTAGCCCTGCAGGTTCTGAGAGAGTGTGTGAATAACGGGGATTGGCTCTGCCTAAAGAACCTTCACCTGGTCACTCAGTGGCTCCCCCTGCTGGAGAAGGTAAAACCAACACACTCTACACTCGACACTTTATGCTTTTTCCTTTTTTATGCATTTTCCTCCCGATTTAGCGACTCAATTTTGTCTTCCGCTGCTGAGAGATACCAGACTGCATCCGAGGAGAGCACGTCGCCGTACACGCCTCTTCCGACACGTGCACAGCCCTCCTACTCTCGCCCCTGCTTTCTGCACAGGCGTCTCTTTCGCCAATCAGGGTCCTTACACAGCGTATGAAGACCCACCCACCCACACATAGTCCGGTCCCCACCCTGCAGATACGGTGGCCAATTAGTATCTGCTGCAGGCACTGCTAATTATGCCCACCAGATGGCGCCCAGCCGACCGGTGGCAACACCGAGGAGTTCAGAAACTCGGTGCTGGTGTGCTAGCGGAATATCCCGCTGCGCCACCTGGGCACCCACAACACTGTGCTTTTTAATTCTGAAGGTCCATGTAGCCTTGAGGATCTGGGAGTATTTTTTTGCTTGCTTTATAGAATCATGAAATTGAAAAAGAAATAAATATAAATTTAGAGAAACAGTAAATATGAAATATTAAACATTGGACCCAAAATTATTGACCAGAAAAATGTAACCCGAGCATCTGACACTTTGCCAAGACGTATTCTCAGTACTACAGACTACTGAGCGTGTGTGAAATGTGTTGTTTTTTTAATAGATGTTTTTATTTAGCTAAAATGTAGTTTTGTGTGGATGGAGGGTCAGAACACAGAGAGAAATCTGGATTTTGCCTCACAGTCATTTCCTAACGTCACTTTACATTTATGACATTTAGCAGACACTTTTATCCAAAGTGACTTACATTTATGACTGAACACAATTTTGAGCAATTGAGGGTTAAGAGTCTTGCTCAGGCGCCCAACAGTGGCAACTTGGTGGTGGTGAGGCTTGAACCGGCAACCTTCTGTTTACTAGTCCAGTACCTTAACCACTGAGCTATCACTGCCCTTTAAATAAACAACACATTTTTGTGGTTTTCATTGTGATTTATGCCCTGTGTATAACCTCTACAGCTGGAATCGTGATCAGGGGAAACTGCACCACTGAACCAGGTCCAGTTTTATTCTGGTTTGGGTTACAGGGTTGAACAGGGACCGTTTTCAATGTCAGATGAAGGAACCTCGGTCCGCGCTCAGGTTTCAGTTCCAGACCATCAAGTATTAAGTTTAAGTTTCAGGGCTAGATTCTCTCAGTAATAAGATTCTCTCGCTCTGTCTACTTTTCGTTACCCTCCTTTCTCTCTCTTTTACCCCCCTCACCCCCCACATGCCACCATCTATAATCCCTCCTGTGTGAAGTGCTGACTGGAGCAGGTTAGTGTCCCTGCTGCTCCCTGAGGTTCATAATTAATTTAGTTAATGACTTTCACTGGCAGCAAGAGTGGTGGTGGGTGAGGGCTGATTTTACACACACACACACACACACACACACACACAATATTTGCAGTAAGAGCTTATTTCACTGGTAGAATAAAACTGGTCCTGGTTCTACCTTTCCAAAGTTGAGGGCAACAGCCCTACCTAATCCATGGGCGTGAAAATCACGTCACGGACCGTGAAATGAGCCCTTTCATGTGTAAGATGCAAGTTGCTTTAACATTTAAGTGCCTTATGTTTACTGGTTAATCTGCACCATGAGGCGTCCTAGCAATCCTACGGCAATTCAGTTAGCAATCGCTTACATTTACATTTCGGCATTTAGCCGACGCCTTTATCCAAAGCGACTTACGTTACAATTACAGTGTACAGTCTGAGCAACTGAGGGTTAAGGGTCTTGCTCAAGGGCCCAACAGCAGCAACCTGGCAGTGGTGGTGCTTGAACCAGTGACCTTCTGATTACTAGTCCAGTACCTTAACCACTAGGCTACGGCTTGCAATCGCTTAGTGAAAATGTCCAAGACGTCGAATTCTAAAGCAGCTGAAACAGGAAACTGAGTTTGGAAAACTCCCAACCGATTCTGTGGATGCAGAGGGGGGTCAAAACACGTATTTGAGACAGAACATGAAGCCTTACACTGTCCCTTGATGTTCTAGGGTTACATTCAACCATTAAGGTAGCTGTGCTCTGTATTGTAGCTTCCATCTATTCCATGTATGAGTGTGATTAAATGACTGCTGTGAAATGTGTCTGTTTTCTTTAAAAATCCATGAAATCTTGAGAGGAATCATTTGGGACCTCCATCCTTCTTGGACAGCCTCGAGGATGTTTGGATTAATTAACTTTAGATTTTAAACACTGATAATAAATGCACAGTAATGGTTAGTAATTCATCATCCTTCAGTTCAGTCTGTGTTGTCCAGTTGAAGCTTGTGAAGTTTCTGCCTTTTGTACGATCAGATCCACACAGTTATACACAGAACAATTAGAAGACAGATGTGGAGAGATGTGTGCTTCTGTGCTTTGCTTCTTTATGTTCATGTATCATGTTTAAAATGTGTTTATAGGAGCTAAACAGCTTGCACCCAAAAGCAGGATTCAGACTGTGGTTGACTTCAGAAGTTCATCATAACTTCCCATCCATCCTACTGCAGTCCAGCCTCAAGGTCACCTATGAGGTGTGTGTCGGTGGGTGGGGGCGGCACATGGACGGAATCAGACTGACAGAAAGGCAGACAGACAGATATTAAAGTGTAGTCTTATCTAGTACCTGTAGATAGAAACTGATGTACAAAGATGGGGATAGACAGACAGGCAGACACACACAGACATGAAAACAGACAGATATGAATAATATGAATACACATTAAGTTGATATTATAGAAAATAAATTGTGTGTGTGTGGTGTGTGTGTGTGTATATGTGTGTGTGTGTGTGTGTGTGGTATGTCAGGCTCCCCCCGGGCTAAAGAAGAACCTGTTGAGGACGTACGAGTCTTGGAGCTCGGATCAGATCAGTAAGGGGGGAAACGTTGCACGTGCTCAGTCACTCTTCTGTCTCGCCTGGTTCCACGCTGTGTGTCAGGAGAGACGCAATTACATCCCACAGGTACACACACACACACACACACACACACGGTTTAAGTCTTAAGGTTTTTTCGCCCAATTGCATTACGCTACCCCACGACACGTGTGCAGTAGCCGACTGCATCTTTTCACCTGCATGAGGCGAGTTCATATGTGGATCAGCTTTGTGTACATAGAGTCACACTGACTCAGTGCAGCACCATCAGCCAGCAGGGGTCAGAATTGCACTATTTGGCAGTATAGTATTGTACTGAGTCAACTATTAGGCATCCAGCCTGCAGAATAGCAGAGCTGAGATTCGGGATACGCCACCCAAACGCCTGCTGGTGCAGATTTTAATAATGGTGCCGTGTGTGTGTGTGTGTGTTTCAGGGTTGGACTAAGTTCTATGAATTCTCTTTGTCTGATCTGAGAGCTGGGTTCAACATCATCGACCGACTGTTTGAAGGTGTGTACAGTGTGTGTGTGTGTGTGTGTGTGTGTGTGTGTGTGTACACTCAATAATAATGTACCTGGTGTTCAGTACCAGGCCAGTATCAGCTCGGGTGTGTGTAATAGGTATTCATTATTATTGATCACACTCTGAACGTTATCACTTAGCGCTGTGTGTGTGTGTGCTGTAAGTGTGATCAATAAATTACTAACAATAGCATGCAGCAGACAGAGAGAGAGAAAACAGCCAATGAAAGTCACCGACTGAACATCCAGAAACCCGTAAAATAATCAAATTACATGTAAAATTACAGGCAGCGTGGGAGGTTTTCTCATCCTGCAAGCTGCTTCTCGTCTGCTCTCACTGTGACTAGACTTACCTCCGTAGCTCTGGATGACCTACTTGGTTTGGTGCCAGCTGAGGGCTCGGTTCTTCCTAGCTTCTCGTAAATCTCCAACCTTTCAGAGCATCTCCTCCTACTTAAACACAACCCCTTTTCATTTTAGACATTTTTTTGTAATGAAAAACAGAACTCCTCGTTTTTTCTGGAATTTTTATCATGCCTCCCTTTATTAAGCCAAACATCCCCTGATATACCATGATACATCACTCCCCTGATGTTCCCACCTTCTAAATTGCGCTCTAATAAGCTCAAATCGGTGCCACAACCAAAACCTGAACTAAACCAGCATGACAAACCTTAAATGCCTTTACTGCCTATTATATTTAGACGCTTTAACCTTTTTTTCCTCTTTTTTTTACCCATCAGTCTTCACTTTATTACCTTCTTGGCTGCGTCTCAACAAGCTTAGCAAGCTTTGTGTAATCTGTTGGTTCTTTATAGACCCAAGCGTGTGCTTTTCCAAACTACATCAATTCATGTGGACTCCATCTGGGTTCTAGACAAATCACACACGTAATTCAAGCAAACTGGATCTTTGTGGGTGTACTTTCAAGCGCCACAGCAAACGTTCTGAAAACGTTTGTGAATAAGACATTTTTGCAGTAAAAAATCAATGTCATTTGTCATTGTGGTTGATTATGTGTGGATTCATGGGTAAAACGGGCAATTCTATCTGTTCAAAATCGATTCAAACACTGTTAAGCTGTAATAAGTCGAGGGGTCTGAATACTTTATGATTTATACAGGTATACAGTACAATTACATTATTTTTCTCACAAGTTCCAGCCTGTTTGTAAGCTGAGGTCAGGTGCCGATTAAGCCATTATACTGCACTCCTGGAGCCAGGAGGATCAATAGCTTGCTCAACAGTGGCTGGCTTGGCGAGACCAAGCCAGGATTCAATCCCTCAACCTTCTGATTCATAGTCCAGAGCCCTAACCATTAAGCTCTCGCTGCTCTGTGGCAGCATCTTACTCCACTGGTTTGCCTGCTGATTTAGCTCTCGCTTCTAATGAGTCTGCTGAACCTCCCTCACTGCTCACATTATGGTCCCTTTCACATGATCAATAAAGAACAGTCATAATTCCTAAGCGTAATGCTATTTTTATTGCCTTTGGAGGTACCTTAAGCAGGACCATCCCCGACACTGACTTCCTCTACATGAAAATCATTTTAACCTCCCCAAACTCATGTTACCTCATCCCGCAGTCCTTAATTTATTCCTTTAGGATCGAAGGAGCATCTTTTGCTCCTTGGCAAGGATTTCAAAACCACAGCATTAGACTGCTGATGGGTACTGATCGTCCTGAGCATGCCACCAGAAAAGCATCGGACTGCCCACAGGAACATATGGACATACAGACGTTTTGAAATCCGTTCCCTTTCTTCTGATCATACTTACTGCACTGGTGAGGATGTGGAGGTCTGCACATGATCATAATGAGCTGTTTTTATGTATGAACGTGTGTGCGTGTAGGTGGTAAGGTCTTTCAGTGGGACTACGCGCATGGATTGTTGGAGAACGCAATCTACGGCGGCCGTGTGGATAACGTGTGCGACCTCAGAGTGCTTCGCTCGTATTTACACCAGTTCTTTAGCAACAAGATTCTTTCACGGGGCAGAACGATGTCGGCTTTCCCTGCTCAGATCAACCTGCCGAACTCTTGCAGCATAGCGGTGAGCCTGGTTTCCTCCCACAGTCCAGACATGTAAGATAGGTGAACCGGTAATACATCGTCATAATAAGTGTTTTAATAAGTTAGATTTGTTTGTTTTATAAAAATCTGCTTCAAAATCAAGAGTTTCAGTCTTCAACAACCACAAACATCGGGTGTAGCTGAAAAGTTTGTAATAAAACTGTTGTGTGTGTGTAGGATTATCGCCATGTGGTGGACAGTCTCCCAGAAGATGATAAGCCAAGCTTTTTCGGGCTTCCCGCTAACATTGAGCGCTCTGCTCAACGGATCACCAGCACACAGGTACACAGAGTGTGTGCGTGTGTGTTTATGTGTGTGTGCTTGCATGAACATTTGTGTTTGCGTTGTAATCTTGACCTGCTGTGACCCAGTTTACAAATTTCTTCTGGGAATCTTTGTGGCTCTGTTCAAACTGGGCGTTTTTAACGTCACCACGGCTGAATAGTTCACGTCCAGCCCTGCAGGAAGTGGCCACGTGGTGATAAAAATGTGTTATTTTTATTTTAAAGCTTCTGCCAGGGCTGCAAACACTTTTGTTTTGTCTGGTCACTTAGGAGGCCAAGGTTTTAATGTAAGAAACTAAAACTCTCATCTGTGTCAGTAAAAGCTGTGATAAGACAAAACACTGTACAGAGGCCACGTCTCCTTTATGGCATGATCTCTTTATTTGTCAGTTCCAGTAACTGAGGCCTGAATCATGTAAACAGATGTCACTTTCGATAAAAAGGTGTGGCCCCTGCACCTGTTAGTCCTTGTGAAGGAGGTATGGCCTATATACCTGTCAGTCTTCTGCATTTTTGTATTCTTAGTGTGAGAGTGTGTGTGTGTGTGTGTTTGGGGGCGGCGGCATAGTGGCTCAGTGGGTAGCACTGTCGCCTCAAAGCAAGAAGGTCCTGGGTTCGATTCCCAGGTGGAGCGGTACGGGTCCGTTCTGTGTGGAGTTTGCATGTTCTCCCCGTGTCTGTGTGGGTTTCCCCCGACGCTCCGGTTTCCTCCCACAGTCCAAAGACATGCAAGTGAGGTGACTGTGTAAAACATGATGTTCAAATCCTAATAAAATAAAGAAACAAACAGTCCCAGTGTAGATGCGTAGTGTAGTGCACTGATCCTGTAAAGGTGATCTCATCCCTGTAACCTGTCAGTCCCAGTCATTTAGATTTGGCTCATGTACCTGTCGGTCTCAATAAAGGAGGTGTGACCCCTGTATCTGTCAGTCTGAGTACAGGCCGAGTCCCCTGTTTACCTACAGTTAAATAAAAATAGTGAAGGAAGCAGTAATGCCTGTAGGAAGGCCTGGAGGAAGCATGGATTCTTCATCTCACTCCTAGTGAAGGAGTTGTATTATTAGTGGCTTCTTTACCTTTCAGTCCTGGTAAAAGGGGCGTGGCCTTCCTACCAGGCAGTCCTTGTTTAGAAGGCATCTGTCTGTCTGTGGTTGTACAGGTCATCTCCCAGCTGAGGATTTTGAGCAGGCCGGTGTCTGCAGGGTCAAAGTTTGACCGAGAGCTCTGGGCTAGCGGACTCTCACCTGTACTCAACCTGTGGAAAAGACTGAACCAGGTACACACACACACACACTCATAAACACACACACACACACACAGAGTATATTTAATATGCACACGACATTCCTGATCTCTTCCTTTCAGGGTTCATCTCTGATCCAGCAGAAGTTAAACCCCCTAACCGAGGGCGTCGGCTCTCCCGTGCTTTCATTCGTCCTGCTGGAGCAGTTTAATGGCATCCGACTGGTCCAGAGTATCCACCAGTCGCTGGCCG
>NC_086007.1:25927376-25947376 GCF_030014385.1 Trichomycterus rosablanca
ATTAGAATTGAGTTGAGATTTTCTGTTAAAGTTCTGTCACGTTTTTAGATGATTAAAAACCAAAGCGCACTTATTAAAAAAAACCTGCTGGATTTTAAAGCAGACGTCTGTGGCTAAACGGGAAACGATGTAGTTCGTTTTATTTTATAACACTCATGGATTAATCATTGTCTCCAAGCTGGGACAAGCGATTTATCATTTATAAAGTGATTTTTATTGTGTTTACACAGTGTTTTTAGATGTGGCAGTAGTAGATGATTTTTTAATATGCTAAAAGTTGAAGTAGATCAGTGTGTTTTAATTTCTGAATGGCTGTTGCGGATGAGTTGTAGATCAGTGGCACGTGTTAATGATGTCAACAAGCGTGAGTGGCAATAAACGGCGCTCTGTTGGAACGTATCTTCGTGTGTTATTTGCTTTACACACAAACAATGGCCTTATTTACATTAAGTGTTATTTACATTAAGTGTTATTTACATTAAGCAACGGTATCAGATCGGATTACACGTTTTTTCCCTTCTAATATCCGATCCAGTGATTTGGGCCAATATCGGACTGATATCGATGCAGATTATCGGATCGGTGCCTGCCCTATTATTTTACGAAGCTTTTTGGTAAATCGCTTAGAAAAATAATAATTAAATAAATTTTAACAGCACAGAAACACAAAACGTTATAAACTTGTACGTGATTGCGTCCTTGTGGCGGCTTTATGTTACATCTTGTAACCACAGTGGGACCAGATTGTACAGAGCAAAACAGAGAGTGCATCGTTTGTGTTAAAAAGTTATGGACATAACTTGTGGGTCGCTTGAAAAAACAGTTGGCTGATTTGGTGCAGATGCCACTGTAGACGTCCGTCCAAAAAGTTCTGGCATTGTCCAAAAGTTTGGATCGAACTCTCACAGTGTGAGTGCTGCTACCTACAGTGGGGTCTAAATTCCACCAATAGAAACACAGCAGAGGTTGAGGTGAAACTAATTCATGGAACACTTTGTTAGATTAAACAGTATAAATAAAACTAAAGAGCCACTAATTAGGCTTTTACACTGGAAAAGCAGCTAGCACCTTATTAAAGACTGGACATTCCATGTTGTCTTTTTACTCAGGCACAAGCGGCTTCAGACTTTCCTTCTTTACCTGTTAAATCGTGTTTTTTTCTCGGCACAGCGCTGCCACCGTTATGCCAGTGTGTTTTTGTGATAGACGATGTGATGTGACGGCGTAATAGCAGGTCTTCTCGTATAATCTGACACTAAGTACACACGATACAACACCGTGTGTTACAAACACCGCAAAGGATATCACTGCATTTTCAAGGGAAGGAAAAATCCTGCGTTTCCTGTTATTGCACCAGGCAGACTTTGTTTGGCAGGGCCCTGGTGCTACTGTATATGGGCACCCACACTCCCTGTTGTACCACCCTCGGTGACAACAAGTGTTCGCTTTATAGAAGCATCCATGTGGTTTAGGTTCAGGTTTATTGCAGTCTTGTTATTGGACTCCAGTGTGCAGCGTGTGTATTTATGTGTGCCGCAGAACGCTCCGGGTTCTTACACTCCAGAGGAGAGCGTGTCGCTGCCGGTGTACACGAGCGCGGAGAGAGTGTGTGTCGTAACTCAGATCGAAGTTCCGTGCGGAGGAAACCAGGAGCAGTGGGTCCAGAGTGGAGCGGCACTTTTCCTCAAACAGCAGTAACACACACACACACACACACACACAGTGTACTCCATCTGTAATAAATATAAATATGTTTGAATTTGAATAAATGTATATTTATGGGCGCTATTACACCGTTTATACTGTGAAAGTAATTATTCATATAATAAATAGTGCAAGTATTGAGTGTATTGAGCTGTTTAGAAATATAATTCCAGGTTCACTAAGAGCTGAGCAGCACAGCTTTAAAAGGCTTTTATTATTCCTTAAATAAATCATGTAATAAAAAACTATATTGCTGCTAACTGAGGGTCTGTTAGTTACTAAATACCTGACTGGAAGCGTTCACCTCCTTTTTAATCCCGGACTGTGTTCAGTAAAGAAATAAACAAAGCATGTTTATCATTTTGATTTGAACAGAATAACCCGACCACATCTGATCAGTCATTAGGGGTTCACAAACTTTTTCCTGTGAATACCTGCATGAAGGGGTATGAGAACTTGCAGTGCTGTGCTTGTGCACACAAATAACTGCCGCACATATGGAGGCGAGCATTGATACAATCAAGATTCCATCCCTTTCTCTGGATCCTATTGTAGAGTTTGGCATGTTCTTCATGCATTTTCCCCAGGTTCCATTGTTTCCTTCCTATTTGAAAACTCTTTTTGTTTGTGTCGGCACCTTAACTTCAGCTAAATAAAAAATAATAAAACACTCTGTCGCGGTTTTTAAACTGGAGGAATGTTAGTGGAGGACAAACCTCCCGAGAAGTCTGTTACTCGGTCAGCACGCGGCTCAGCGGCAGGTGAAAGGTTGGGCGTGGATGTCCGTGTGAGACTTTTGGGTTAAAGCCAGACCCGGTCATCAGCTCTGCTGGAAGTGTGGAACACCTTTCTACTAAACGACGTCCGGGGTGAAGGTTCCATCCAACACCTTCGTCCAAAATCTCCTGTGAGCTCTCGACTGGGGTGAGATCTGCTAGCTGTAAAGCCCATCATGAATCGTTTTCTATATTTTCATTCTGTATAAACTGTTGTATAACCCCTTGTATTCTATGGATCGGGGCTTTGTCATCTTGGAAGAGACCACTTTTATTAATGAATCACTTAACAGTGGCTCCCGTCCTTCCACTCTGTTATAAAAGCATGATTTATAAAGTGCTGCAGAAATGTTTTCCACCCAACAGGTTCTTCCTTCTCTGTAAAGGATTTAAAGGATTAAAAAAATTATTTATTTGCATTTCTTAGTTTCTTGGAACAACAAACAAAATGAGCCTCTACCAAACAGTTGAGATGATCACAAAAATGATGTGGGTGGCTAAGTGGGTAGCACTGTCGCCTCACAGCAAGAAGGTCCTGGGTTCGATCCCCAGGCGGGGCGGTCCAGGTCCTTTCTGTGTGGAGTTTGCATGTTCTCCCCATGTCCATGTGGGTTTCCTCCGGGTGCTCCGGTTTCCTCCCACAGTCCAAAGACATGCAAGTGAGGTGAATTGGAGACACTAAATTGTCCAAGACAATGTTATGTGTTTAATATAACCTTGTGAAGTTCCTGTCCTAATAAACAACCAAACAAAAACGATGCAACTTTGACATAAAGGTTAGAAAGGCTGTTTTCTTAAAACCATCTACCAATATTTTTAAGGTTAACACACGGCAACCAAGCAGTAGATACGTCCCAAACAAGAGTATTTAAATGCAGCTTACTTCTGCACAAGTATTCAGACTCTGTGTAATGGTTAAGCCGACCATTACAGGGTTAAAGTTTCGGTCGGGTTGATAAAACATAAAAATAAAAGGATTATTAATAAATATGGTAAAGTTTGCTGGTTATAGTTCTTCTGAGAAAAGAAAACATTTATAGACGTTATCTGTGGAATAAAAGCAGCATGTTTTCCGCACACACAGTTCCGAAAGTTCATTTCCTTTGTACACTGACATGTGAGTGATGTTCACCTGACTGGAAAGTCAAGCGTCAAAACAGGAAAGCAAGGAAGGAGAGGAATGCCCTGACTGAGCAAGTGTGTGTGTGTGTTTGGACTTGCCGCTTCAAGCCCCATCACTGCCAAGTTGCCACTGTTGGGCACCTGAGCAAGGCCCTTTGCCCCTTAATCGCTCGAATTGTACTCATTCACAATTGTAAGTCGCTTTGTATAAAAGTGTCTGCTAAATGCTGCAAATGTAATTGTACTATACATTATTAATATTACGTACAATTTCATTACAAACTATTAATTCATTCCTGATTACACCTGTTACTAAATATGTCTCACTTTTAATTATTTTATATCAATTAACAAAACATGGTATCAAACACAGGAAGCCTGAGTAAAAACACACTATATTTTGAGAAACGTAGCTGTACCTATTTTAGTTTCCAAAACACTTTTCACCTTTTTAAAAATGCATTTGACATTTAGTTACGCGATGAACCGTTTATTAAAATGTTATCAGTGAGCCAATTTAGCAAACAGAGCACAGCCAGGCTGGATTTCATCAGCACAGGAGAATAAACGTCTTATTTTAAAGCTCATCAAGTGACACTGTGGTACAATGTGAGATCGTTCCTGTTCCTAAAATGGTTAATAAAATATCATCTAGAAAGGGTTACAAAGTCATTTCTGTCTCTAGGACTTTACCGAACCATAGAGAGAGCTATTATCTACTCTGAAGCTGAAGTGTAGTTGGGTTATGAAGCAAGGCGGTGATTCAAAATACAAAAGCAAGTTCACATCTGGTACTGGATTCGTGATCAGAACGGTGCTGGTTCAAGCTTCTACATTGCCAGGTTGCCACTCTTAGGCCCCTGAGCAAGTTCTTATATCTCAGTTGCTTGTATTGTATTCAGTCACAGTTGGAAGTCACTTTAGATGAAAGCGTTTGCTGAATGGTGTGAATGTAAATGACCAGGTGAAGTCCTGACCTGAACCTGATGGAGCTGCTGTAGTGAGATCTGAAACAAGCCTGAAAAATAAAACAGTGGGCTGAAATGAATGGAGTAATAGAGAGACTAATTATGAGGGTGTAATTACATGTGTATAAGTGTCGTTTAATTAAAATAATTTTAAGTGTTTTGTGTATTAACTCGAGTGTCCTTTGTGTAAAATCATGGATGGTTTCATATTCAGCATGAAAATCACTGTACATGTTATCAGCTCCACCTACCATATAGAAGCACTTTGTAGTTCTACAATTACTGACTGTAGTCCATCTGCTATGACCTCCACAGAGCAGGTATTATTTAGGTGGTGGATCCCGCAGCACTGCAGTGACACTGACATGGTGCTGGTGTGTTAGTGTGTGTTGTGCTGGTATGAGTGGATCAGACACAGCAGCGCTGCTGGAGTTTTTAAACACCTCACTGTCACTGCTGGACTGAGAATAGTCCACCAACCAGAAACATCCAGCCAACAGCGCCCCGTGGGCAGCGTCCTGTAACGACTGATGAAGGTCTAGAAGATGACCGACTCAAACAGCAGCAATAGATGAGCGATCGTCTCTGACTTTACATCTACAAGGTGGACCGACTAGGTAGGAGTGTCTAATAGAGTGGACAGTGAGTGGACACGGTATTTAAAAACTCCAGCACAACACACACTAACACACCACCACCATGTCAGTGTCACTGCAGTGCTGAGAATGATCCACCACCTAAATAATACCTGCTCTGTGGTGGTCCTGTGGGGGGTCCTGACCATTGAGGAACAGGGTGAAAGGGGGCTAACAAAGCATGTAGAGAAACAGATGGACTACAGTCAGTAATTGTAGAACTACAAAGTGCTTCTATATGGTAAGTGGAACTGATAAAATGGACAGTGAGTGTAGAAACAAGGAGGTGGTTTTAATGTTATGGCTGATCCGTGTACTCGTACGTTAACAGAATGAATCAGAAGGGCGATGACATTTTCACAGCACTGGATTTCTTTATCCTTATTAAATACCCTGATCTAAATACCATGATTGAAGCTGTAGCTCTTACGTAAGCTGAATCTTCTGGTTCCCGGACGTTTCGGTTCACACAAAGTCTTAAATTTAAGTCTGTGGTGACTAATGGAACCCAAACCTCGTGTCTTTAGCATCAGAACCAAACATTCAAGACGTTCTGACCTTTTAAAACCATGTTTTTTTACTTTAGGGCCACTTTAATGCCACTGTCCAGTTTGTCATAAAGCAGAAAGACGTTTATATAAAATAATAAAAATACAGAAGAATTGAGCTGTAGGACAGGAGGGACCAGAGGGAGTGAGAGACAGGAGGGTGAGACAGACAGAAGGGATGTGGAGGGTGGAGGTCGAATGGAAAGCTGTAATAAATAAATGTGATCATTCCCTCCATAATGAAACTGACTCACTGCTTTACCGCCTCAGAATGATGTCAGTACCGCATCTGCACTTCGTCTCTCTCCGTCTCTTCACCACCCTGATTTACATGCGCAAACTTAATTACATCAGCAAACGAGCCAGCGGGTTTACACACAGCTTTACACAGGACTGGGTTTTAACAAACCAAAAAATAACATTTATTCAGCAGTGGTGTAAGAGGTAGCTCAGTGATTATGGTGTTGCACTAGTAATCACATGGTTGCAGGTTTGAGCCTTGATGCCGCCAAGTTGCCACTGTTGGACCCCTGGGCAAGGCTATATTGGCACTTTACACTGACCAGGCATAACATTATGACCACTTACTGGTGAAGTGAATAACACTGATTATCTAGTCATCACGGCACCTGTTAGTGGGGGGGATATATTAGGCACCGAGTGAACATTTTATCCTCAAAGTTGACGTGTTAGAAGCAGGAAAAATGGGCGAGCGTGAGGATTTGAGCGAGTTTGACAAGGGCCAGATTGTGATGGCTAGACGACTGGGTCAGAGCATCTCCAAAACTGCAGCTCTTGTGGGGTGTGTCCCCGTCTGCAGTGGTCAGTATCTATCAAAAGTGGTCCAGGAGGGAACAGTGGTAAACCGGCGACAGGGTGACGGCCGGCCAAGGCTCGTGGGAAGATGCACGTGGGGAGCGAAGCTCAAATTGCTGAAGAAGTTAATGCTGGTTCCCCCAAAAGGGGGACCAACACAATATTAGGAAGGTGGTCATAAAGTTATGCCTAATCGGTGTAGATCAAAGCATCTGCTAAATGCCACAAATGTAAATGAAGTAAAGTAAACGCATAACACGCATCAGAAACGGACTTTAAAACATTAAAATGACGGTACCGTTGCTTGTTTGCCTTGAGTTACACTGAATTCTCTCTTGTACTGTATTTCTATTGTACTTTTTAAGTCGCTTGGGTGGCGGTGGCGCACTACCGCTAAGATCCAGTTTGAATCTCACTGGTGCTACTGGCAGATCAGGCATCACATCTCACAGCACCAGCAAACAAGTGAGTAATTAAACTTTTCCACTTTTGGTGACTGTTGGTCTCGATTTTGGTGACACACACACACTTACACACACACACACACATGTGATCTGTCAGGTCTGACACACAGTCTTCCGAACAGTCTAACCACGGTTTCTCCTCCACTCATGTCTTTATCCTGATATCCTGAACCTGCCGTTCCTTCTGCTGATGCAAGGATGACGGCAGCTCAGCAACACGAGCACAAAACCTGATGTAAACTCCAGAATACAAACACTCGACAAAATGTACAGGTAAAACAATCAGGGTTTGTTCAGATTTGAATCGTAATTTAAGCACTTAAAGCCTCCATGTATACGGCTTTAATGTAAGCCTGGGGGAGAACTTAATGAGGGAACCAATACATCAGGACCAGCTGGATAGCACAGGAGAGCTGGGGTGGGTACAGGTCTGGGTGCAAACCCCCAGTGCTGAGAGACTGGACTCACACACATTCACATTTTCTGCATTTAGGAGACGCTTTTATCCAAAGTGACTTACATTACTGTGACTGTATACTGTCTAAGCAGTTGAGGGTTAAGGGCCTTGCTCAAGGACCCAACAGTGGCGACCTGGCAGTGGTGGGGCTTGAACCAGTGACCTTTCGATTACTAGTTTAGTACTTTAACCACTAGGCTACAACTGCCCCTACATCTACAACTGGAGTTTGTGGGACAGGACCTGGTGCAGGACTACCTTGGAAAGCAGACACCGCTAATCTTGTGTGTGTAGATGCCCGGCGGGCCGATAGCACCACTGAGATTCGAACCCGGGCTCATATCACATTCTAGATATTACTGTAGTATTTATTTGCAGTTATTGCAGAGGTTAAGAGAGCACAGGGGTACTCTTGTACCCCTCTGTACCCTCCTGCAAGCAGAGCACTGTAAATAACACACATGTAGACTGTAAATATTAAACCAAATGAATCCGTTTATTATTTGTAGGTTTTGGAACAAGCGAAACATGAATCATATATATGACCGAAAGTATGTGGACACCTGGCCTCAGACTTGCTGAAATCCCCATTGCAAAACTACTGACACAAAGCCCTTGTGGTTAAATCAGTCTTCACTCCTCTGGGATGGCCTTTCACAGGATTTTGGAGTGTGTCTGTGGAAATCTGTGCTCATTCAGTCAGGCACTGATGTTGGATGAGACGGTCCAGCTGACAATAACTTTCAAGTGGTGTTGAGGTCTCTTGTCAGATCATATCATGCTGGAACAGGAGGAAAGGTGCTTCCCCAAACTTGTTGTTTTTACTGATTTTTATACACCTGTGTGAATTGGGTGTGGCTGAAACACCTGAAGGGCGGCACGGTGGCTCGGTGGGTAGCACAGTCGCCTCACAGCAAGAAGGTCCAGGGTTCGATCCCCAGACGGGGAGGTCCGGGTCCTTTCTGTGTGGAGTTTGCATGTTCTCCCCGTGTCTGCGTGGGTTTCCTCCGGGAGCTCCGGTTTCCTCCCACAGTCCAAAAACATGCAGTCGGGTTAATTGGAGACACTGAATTACCCTATAGGTGAATGTGTGTGTCTGCCCTGCGATGGACTGGCGCCCCGTCCAGGGTGTTACTGTGTGCCTTGCGCCCATTGAAAAGCCGGGATAGGCTCCAGCACCCCCCTGCGACCCTAACTGGATAAGCAGTTAAGACAGTGAGTGAGTTAATTTCGAAGGGTGTGCACATACTTTTGGCTACACAGTGTAGATGTCAAACACAAACACACACACACACACATGTACAGATGACATACTGTGTCTCAATCAGCTACATGCTTCATACACAGTTACAGCAGTCATACTCTCATCTAAACAAATACACAGCGGTGTGTGTGTGTGTGTGTGTGTGTGTGTGTGTGTGTAAGGAGGGGTTGGTATGAGGGGAATGTACTGTTTTTGTTGGTGGCTAAAAACACTCCTCTGGTTTTGGCTTTCATCTTCCTGTGCCATGGGGACAAGCAATATATATATGTGTGTGTGTGTGTGTGTGTGTGTGTGTGTGTGTGTGGTAGAGAGAGCTGTCAGATCGCCTGGGTCCCGATTGCTTAGCGAGAGACGTCCATATAAAAGAGAAATAAATAACAGTCTGTGTGGGGAAATAAAAACCACAAATCTGGAGAAACAAATAAAGGGCTACATAAAGATCAACAAGGTACTGCGAGTGTGTGTGTGTGTGTGTGTGTGTGTTTATCGCGGCGGCCGTGAATGACACACACACTCGCAGCGCTCGTGATGCTGCAGATGGATTTCTGTTAGAACCCATCGAGCTCGGGTTTTCTTTCTGTAGAAGTTTGGCCCTGGAGAGAACTTCAGCACCTACACACACACACACACACACACACACCACACACACACACACACACACACACACACACACACACACACAGACTTGAATTACGCAGGGAAATGATGACGTGAAAGATGTTCTACTGTTCCGCCTGAGGGTGTGACATGACGTGTGTGTGTGTGTGTGTGTTCAGTCTCCATCTTTAAAAGCTCTCAGAACCTCATAACACGTTATTATGTGCATGAGACACCGGTCCATCTATCTGTCCATCTACTGACCATTCAGTCTGTCTATTCATCTATTTGTCTGTCTATCTACTGACCATTCTGTCTGTCCATCCACTGACCTTCAAATCTACTGATCATTCTGTCTGTCCATCCACTGACTATTCTGTCTGTCTATTCATCCATCTATCTGTCTGTCCATCTACTGACCATTCTGTCTGTCCATCTACTGACCATTCTGTCTGTCTATTCATCCATCTATCCATCTACTGACCATTCTGTCTATCCATCTACTGACCATTCTGTCTATCCATCTACTGACCGTTCTGTCTGTCTATTCATCAATTTGTCTGTCTGTCCCTCTATTGACCAGTCTGTCTATTCATCCATCTACTGACCGTTCTGTCTGTCTATTCATCAATTTGTCTGTCTGTCCCTCTATTGACCAGTCTGTCTATTTATCCATCTACTGACCATTCTGTCTGTCTTCATCCATACATCTGTCGGTCCATTTACTGACCATTCTGTCTGTCCATCTACTGACCATTCTGTCTGTCTATTCATCCATCCGTCTGTCCATCTATCAACCATTCTGTCTGTCCATGTACTGACCATTCTGTCTGTCCATCCACTGACCGTTCTGTCTGTCTTTTCATCCATCTATCTGTCTGTCCATCTACTGACCATTCTGTTTGTCCATCCACTGACCATTCTGTCTGTCTGTTCATCTGTCTGTCAATCTGTTATCTGTCTGTCCATCTACTGACCGTTCTGTCTGTCTATTCATCAATTTGTCTGTCTGTCCCTCTATTGACCAGTCTGTCTATTTATCCATCTACTGACCATTCTGTCTGTCTTCATCCATACATCTGTCGGTCCATTTACTGACCATTCTGTCTGTCCATCTACTGACCATTCTGTCTGTCTATTCATCCATCCGTCTGTCCATCTATCAACCATTCTGTCTGTCCATGTACTGACCATTCTGTCTGTCCATCCACTGACCGTTCTGTCTGTCTTTTCATCCATCTATCTGTCTGTCCATCTACTGACCATTCTGTTTGTCCATCCACTGACCATTCTGTCTGTCTGTTCATCTGTCTGTCAATCTGTTATCTGTCTGTCCCTCTACTGACCATTCTGTCTGTCTATTCTTCGCCATTGCTTTTTTAACTTTTGAGACTCTTTTCTCACATTTTCTTCCCTCCCTGCTCATCTGCTTCTTCCTTAATTGTTTTATTCCCATCTGTCTAATTTCACTCTGTAAAACTGTGTGTGTTTGCGTGGTGCATTATGGGATACCTCGTGGACTTTGCTGATAGTTTTGGCAGCGCTGCAGGTGCAGGAGTTCCAGTTGTCGGTTCCGCAGGCACAGTTTCCTCCGCAGCGCTTCACCAGAAGGCATCGTGGGAAAAACACTGCGTTAGAGGCCCTCAGCTCCTCCCGTATGTTCACAGAGAAGTTACGCGGCGTGCAGCTGTACTGTTTCACATCCTCGTGCAGACGGTCCAGATCAACTGAGAGACACACAGAGAGGTTCAGGACCACACAAGATGTATAAGCATCATGTTCTCACCAACCTTCAAAACACATTCGCTTTTATAAACATGCAAGTGAGCAAGGATGGAACAAAAAGAACCCGGGTTTAATCCTTTTCTCCAGTCACCACCCGTAAGGTGTTTGGCATGTTCTCACATGACTTTTTTTCTGGTTATTCCACTTTCTTCCCACATCCCAAAAACATACAGATGTTAGAATGGCTACTTTAAATCAGCCCCAAGTGTAAACAAGAGAGTGACTTTATTAAAACAACCAAACTGAATATTGTACTGATGATGCAGTGTTTATTACACAGTGTTTATTACACATTGTTGTGACGCTGTTGTTGTAATGCTGAACATTTTACAACATCTCCCTGAATTTCCTCACGGCAAGAGCCGAGTCTGCTCCAGCAGACGGTACAAAATTAAAGTTACCTCATAAACAGGCTGAGAAATTAAAAGGTGTGTGTGTGCGTCAGTGTGCGTGTGTATAAACAGGCTTGTTTTTGTGTGTAGTTTCCCATCAGGAGGGCCAGAAGCAGCATAATAATAGAAATGTAACCACACACACACACACACACACACACGTACATGATGTGGATTTTAAGTTTTCCACTGCCTGAAAGTTGGTGTGTTTAAGTGTGTGATTGTGTGTGTATGTGTGTGTGTTTGTGTGTTGAAGAGAGCATGATACACAGTAATTGTATGAAATCCAAGTGAACAGTTAACTAACCGTGTGTGTGTGTGAGTGTGTGTGTGTGAGTGTGTGTGTGTTTGATGGGCGGATGAATGTTGTGTAGTGGGTGTTTCAGAGTGAGTGTGTCTAAGTAGGTGTGTGTGTGTGTGTGCACATGTGTATATGGGTGTGTTTATGTGTATGAGTAGGGGTGTGTGATGGGCTGATGAATGTTGTGTAGTGGGTGTTTCAGAGTGAGTGTGTCTAAGTAGGTGTGTGTGTGTGCACATGTGTATATGGGTGTGTTTATGTGTATGAGTAGGGGTGTGTGATGGGCTGATGAATGTTGTGTAGTGGGTGTTTAAGAGTGTGTGTGTTTAAATGTGTGTGTGTATTTATGTGTATACGTAAGTGTGTGTTTATAAATGTGTGTGTGTGTGTGTATAAATGTGTGTGAGTAGGTGTGTGTGTGTGTGTGTGTGTGTTTGATGGGCTGATATAAGTTGTGTAATGGGTGTTTAAGAGTGAGTGTGTGTGTGTATGAGTAGATGTGTGTGTATGAGTAGATGTGTGTGTATAAGTGTGTATTTATGTGTATGAGTAGGTGTGTGTATGTATAGGTGTGTGTATAAGAGTGGGTTTATGTGTATAAGTATGTGTTTGTGTGTGTATAGGTGTGTGTGTGTGTGAGGGCTGATGTTATGTAACGGGTGTTTCAGAGTGTGTGTGCTTATAAATGTGTGTGTAGAAGTGTGTGTTTATGTGTATGAGAAGGTGTGCAGGTGTGTGTATATGTGTGTGTGTATAAGTGTGTGTGTGTACTTGTGTGTATGAGTAGGTGTGTGTATAACTGTGTGTATGATAACTGTGTGTATGATTAGGTGTGTGAATATTGTGTAATGAGTGTTTAAGAGTGAGTGTGTGTGTATAAGTGTGTGTATAAGTGTGTGTGTATGAGTAGGTGTGTGTGTATAAGTGTGTAATGGGTGTTTAAGAGTGAGTGTGTGTGTATTTATGTGTATGAGTAGGTGTGTGTGTATAAGTGTGTAATGGTGTTTGAGTGAGTGTGTGTGTGTATGAGTAGATGTGTGTGTGTAAGTGTGTGTGTGATTAGGTGTGTGAATATTGTGTAATGAGTGTTTAAGAGTGTGTGTGTGTGTGTGTGTGTGTATAAGTGTGTATTTATGTGTATGAGTAGATGTGTGTGTATAAGTGTGTGTGTGTGTGTGTTCAAGTGTGAGTGCAGCTCTTTATTTATTCAGTTTAATGAATCACATTTTGGGTCATTAGTGGTCAGAACATCATTTTGAACAATTTGGGACAATTTTCCAAAACCAGCAATAAAAACATAAACAGGGTCGGGTCAGGTGCCTCGTCGATCCCACTTTAAACTGTATCTCGATTTATGGTAGTAAATTAATCAAGTCAATTTTATAGAGCACAAAAATAAAATATGTTTAGTTCCACATTTTATAAGCAGCTTTCATTCGGTGTGTAATTATCAGGATAAAATGAGATTATTTATTGATTTATTTTTCTCTTTAATCTGGAGGGTTTTATGCTTTATGGTCGACTATAGCAGCTTTGCAGCTCTGTGCTTCAGTACAGGAGGAATCTGAGGATGAACTACAGCTTTAGTAAACTCAATGCTAAAGTCAGATGCAGACAGAGAACATCATGTCATGGCAGATCTGCATCCTGGCTGTTTGACTGTGGAAGACTCAGACGGCGCTTATTAAAAACTGTATTGGAATATTTGTAATTTTGCCTGCGGACAGAAACCCGACGTGACCGCAGTTAAGAGCAGCAACAAGGTCAGAGGCTGCTTACAGAAACATGAGTTATCGATTGTAGCTCGTACATTTACCCTGTTTATACCAGCTTACTGAGAACAGTGGTGGAACAGAGCTTCGGTAGCGGATCGTCAAAAGAACTATGAAGCTATAAAGCAGATTTTGGAAATGACAGTGAGGTCATAGACAATCCACTGCTGGGGACACTGATGGCACGCAAGAAGGGTGTATATTCGCCTGACACACTCCCTCTGACTTGTGCGTAGTCCACCATTCCCTTCTTATTCACCCATACCTGAGTGGATTTGTGCATATGGGGAGCCACGCCCTGATCTCCGCTCTCCTCCACTTCTGTACAGGCGCCCTGGGTAACCATAACCCAACCTCTTGGTCCGGTCTTTCCCATCCAGCAGACTGGAGGCCAATTGTGCCGGCTAGTGGGCGCCCAGCCGACCGGTAGTGGAGCCAAGATTCAAACCCGGGAGATCAGAATGACCGCCACCTGACCGCCCCCTTCCTGCTCCTTCTTGTTTGTGTTAAAACTAGGGCTGTCGAAGTTAACGCGATAATAACGCATTAACGCAATCTCAATTTAACGCGATTAAGATAATTAGTGCCATTAACGCAAATTCTAGTTCATGTTGAGACTTGACTGGTAAAACAAACGTTTTAATGTCGGACATGTCACCGTTTTTCATTTGCGGTTTGTTAACATAATGTAAAAGAGCGTCGTAGCATCTGCACTTGCATAATAAAGAAATAAATACACGCTATATTCACAAGTTGTCGGGAGCAGAACACTTTATTAACTTATTCTGTTACGGTAAAGAATACCGGACAGCTGAGTCAAGCACGTTGTCCATGAACTATGGAAGCCCCAAAGGGTCAAAACACACTTACTTCGTGTAGAAACGTCCATCAAACCATTGGATAGTATTACTGCCTAGTATGTGAGTGAATAAAACTCCCTTACAGTTTTCTCTTGTCCCAGCAGTTTTTAACATCAGTACATATAGCATAAAATGTGTTCACCATTTTAATTGTAACATTTCACTTAAAAATCCTTGTTTTCTATAACATTTACACAGATTTTTTTTAATGCGATTAATCGCGATTAACTATATAAAATTCTGAGATTAATCGCGATTAAAAATTTTAATCGTTTGACAGCCCTAGTTAAAACTGATTTATTACCTCTTAAAGGAACAAAACAAGTATGAATCAAGATCATCGCTTGTGCTGGTCGGGACCCAGTAAGCAGATAACGATGTATAAGAACTGAATGACAAGAATTGATGGAGAGGCCTGTTGGAGGCTGCTAGTGAGGCCTGGATCAGTGAGGAGTCCCAGACTAGCACAAATCCATCCACATTTAGTTTATCACTAACTATCACGTTTAAACGTTAAAGGTTAATACATGCTTTGTTAACTAGGTACATAAAAACCATGTATGTGTGTGTGGTACTGACCCTTTTGCCCCCGGTCGGCATGAAAAGTGCGCGGCCTGTAGAGGGTGTTTGGTGTGTAGATGGAGTTTAGGTCCTGTCTCCAGGTATTGGGGTTCAGGTCTCTGAGAATCTCCTCCACCGTGCTGAACCCCGCGATGAAATGATCCAGCGCATCAGCCGATAGAGGAGCGCCAGAGGCGGGGATGTCGCTCTATGTAGAGAGAGAGAGAGACAGGGGGGTATGTAGGTGTGTGTGTGTGTGTGTGTACCTTCTGTGTGTATGTGTATGGTGTGTGTGTGTGTGTGTGTGTGTGTGTCTGTGTGTGTTGTCCCACCACTCCAGTCGTGACGGCATTATTTAAAGAGGTTGAAGGAGGGACCATCTGAAAGAGAGATAACGTGTTAGTCTCAATATTTTACACTTTATATGTTAATAGTAATAATATTTTAATAGTAATGTTTTAATATTTTAATTAGGGCTGTCAAACGATTAAAATTTTTAATCGCGATTAATCTCAGAATTTCATATAGTTAATCGCGATTAATCGCATTAAAAAAAATCTGTGTAAATGTTATAGAAAACAAGGATTTTTAAGTGAAATGTTACAATTAAAATGGTGAACACATTTTATGCTATATGTACTGATGTTAAAAACTGCTGGGACAAGAGAAAACTGTAAGGGAGTTTTATTCACTCACATATTAGGCAGTAAATGTCAGATTGTAGGTTAGAATTTCTCCATCAGCAAACATTGTAGATCAGCGGTGCTTTAGGTGGGATAAGGCGTAGTTATTGTATCAGACTTGTCTGTGGTTGTATCGTGACGATGGTTTGATAAACGTTTCTACACGAAGTGAGTGTGTTTTGACCCTTTGGGGCTTCCATAGTTCATGAACTAACGTGCTCGACTCAGCTTTCCGGTATTCGGTACAGAAGAAGTTAATTAAGTGTAATAAAGTGTTCTGCTCCCGACAACTTGTGAATATAGCGTGTATTTATTTCTTTATTATGCAAGTGCATCACTACCACGATCGGTTACATTATGTTAACAAACCGCAAATGAAAAACGGTGGCAAGTCCGACATTAAAACGTTTGTTCTACCAGTCAAGTGTCAACATGAACTAGAATTTGCGTTAATGGCACTAATTTTTTTAATCGCGTTAAATTGAGGTCGCGTTAATGCGTTATTATCGCGTTAACTTCGACAGCCCTAATTTTAATATTAACATTTATGTAAGTGCGTCACACTTGATTGGACCGGATCTGCATAACACATCAGCCTGCACAGTTAAAACTCTTAAAGATCTGAATTAAAGAATCACTGCAGCTCGACGAATGTAAAATGAGTCAATTATAAAGAATCAATTGTAAACGAATCAGGAGTGAATCATTTTGCCATTAATGGGAGTAAAGAACTGGGCTGTTCATGGGTGAACTGGTGTGAAGCCAGTTTGTGTCATCAGTGGTGAAGCTAACCTGCAATTTACACCTAGGTTGTGAGGGGTTTGAAGTCTCCACACAGGAAATATCTGGCAACCTTGTACAGGTTATTTAAATACAGAAACTGTGATATTCAGACGTTCTGATTGTTGTTTATGTGCAAGTAACTTTCCTGTGCATCTATTAAAATGCTTAAATTGCAGGCTCATCAACACACACACACACACACACACACACACACACACACACACACACACGGTGCATGTTTTTAGAAGCTGCTGCTCTCCAGTCGACCTGCTGTGTAAATAATAGTGAAAAGATTTCCAGTCCATGCCGGTTCACGTCGTCCCAAACAGCTTCTCAGCAGCACTTATTTTAAAAACAGGAAGTGGGCGGAGCTTTATTTCTACTTTTATATCACCAAACATACTTGGGAGGCACTGAGTTCATCTTGTATAATTTTGCACCGTAGGATGCAGTTGTTGCCTAGTGGTTAAGGTACTGGTTCCATCCCCGACAATGCCAGGTTGTCACTTTTGGGCCCTTGAGCAAGGCCCTTAACCCTCAATTGCTTATATAATATACTGCCACAGTACTGTAAGTCACTTTGAATAAAAGCGTCTGCTAAATGCAGTAAATGTAAATGTTTCTTTTATTTATTGATCGTATAAAGCACTATTAAACCTGATGATTTGTGCCTGCAGCATTTTGGACTATTTAGCATTTAGTTTTATTTCCTCCTCCTCATTTGTGTTATAAAACAATCATTTAATACTTACTAACAGAGCAAATTTAACTAAGAACTTAGGATGTGACAGAACTTACAAACCAGGAGAGATGGAAGTACTAGGACCACTGCACCACTCCTAGACCAAGAAACTTAGGAACCTGACCTGACCTCATATTGCTCATATTTTTTTATACACGGAGGATCTTCAAAACGTTTCCACACTTTTATATTTTGCTTGGAAGCGGTGAGGACGGGAGGAGTCGTAATCGGTCGTGTCTGAGAGACTGAGAGATGCTTATAGTCCAGATTTAGCTCCATCTGATTTCCACCTTTGGACGCTCAAAGAAGCTTTAAGGGGAAGAAGATTTTCATGTGATGATGTGAAAGCAGCGCTGCATCAGTGCCTATGAGCTCAACCAAAACATTTTATGCTGATGGCATTAAAAAGTTTGTACGACACGCTGGAACCGGAGCTGGGATCTCGAATACATCGTATCAAATCTCAGCTCTGCCTACCGGCTGGGCTGAGCAACCACATGAACCACGATTGGCCTGTTGTTCAGATATGGGCGGGACTAAGCCTGATGGCAATTACGACCTCTGCTGGCTGATTGATGGCGCCTGCACAGAGACGGGAAAAGAGTGCTGTCAGGGTGCGTCTCTCCGTACACAACGCTGAGCTGCACTGCACTCGTCAAAGCGTAGGTGATAAGATGCATACGGCATGCTGCCCACGTGTTGGAGGGGGGCGTGGGTTAGCTTCGTTCTCCTCAATCAAAGCAGGGATCGGCATTGGTGGAGAGGAAGCATGATGCAATCGGGCAATTAGACGCACTTTCTTCTTTTCTTCTATTTTGCATCTTAACTTGAATTTTTCTATATATTTTTTCTATAAATGTGACCTGGCTGTTTTACTGCCCCGTGTTTTCCTCCACTGCTCCGTGTCGGCGCTTTGACCAGACAGGTAATGAAGGAAAACCCAGTCTGACCTTCCCTCTCTCCTAAAATAAGCACCCAGACCAACCGATTGTGTTCATGTGTTCAGGGTTTAACAAACTGGAATATTTTCACCTGTACATTCGACCCTCAGGTGAATCATGTCTGTAAACTTGTGTGACTTTACGCTGCAGGTCTGGACTCTGATGATGAAGTGGCTGCAGAATGGAAACATAAACCCAGCAGGACTCACCAGCAGCGAGTAACAGACTTTGAATCCCGGCTTGGCCACGAAGAAGTCGTCGGATTTAAACGTGATCCTGATCTGGTTATTTTTGGACGTGATGGGACCCGGCGGCTTCCTTCCGCACCACCGACCCCAGGTGATGCTGCTGCCTTCCGACACGTCGTCCACCTCCACGAAGTCAAATCTACAATCAACACATGAAACTGAGTTCAGAGTGGTGCTACTAATGTTTATTTTCATTATTTTATACATTTATAACATACACTGATCAGCCATAACATTAAAACCACCTCCTTGTTTCTACACTCACTGTCCATTTTATTAGCTCTGTAGTCCATCTGTTTCTCTACATACTTTGTTCTTCAATGGTCAGGACCCCTGTGGTGTGTTAGTGTGTGTTGTGCTGGTATAAGTGGATCAGACACAGCAGCGCTGCTGGAGTTTTTAAACACCTCACTGTCTAAGAATAGTCCACCAACCAAAATCATCCAGCCAACAGCGCCCCGTGGGCAGCGTCCTGTGACCACTGATGAAGGTCTAGAAGATGAGCGACTCAAACAGCAGCAATAGATGAGCGATCGTCTCTGACTTTACATTTACAAGGTGGACCGACTAGGTAGGAGTGTCTAATAGAGTGGACAGTGAGTGGACACGGTATTTAAAAACTCCAGCAGCACTGCTGTGTCTGATCCACTCATACCAGAACAACACACACTAACACACCACCACCATGTCAGTGTCACTGCAGTGCTGAAAATGATACCACCTAAATAATACCTGCTCTGTGGGGGTCCTGACCATTGAAGAACAGGGTGAAAGCAGGCTAAAAAAGGTATGTAGAGAAACAGATGGACTACAGTGGCTGTATTTGGATTTTACCTGTGTGCAGGTTTTTGGGAGGTAGGAGGGAGAATCTGAAGCCCACACAGACCCTGGAGGGAACGAATCTGTATCCTCTTGACCCTCCTTAGATCCACCTCTCCATCCAGTGAGGACATCATTGATTTTCTTAATTCCATTCATCCACTTCTGCACCAGTCTCTCAATTCATCATTTCATCCATCAATACTCATCAATTTATCCATTTTCTCTTTAACTCTTGCCTCCAGCCCCTCACACCCTCGGCTTAACGTGACCGCTGTAGTGCTGAATCCAGCTTTAATATTTTAAATAAAGCTGCAGATTCAAACCCGACACGTCCCCGATCGCCCGATCACCACTCCATGTTTCTACATTTACATTTAGCTGACGCTTTTATCCAAAGCGACTTACAGTACTGTGACAGTACACAGTCTAAGTAAATGAGGCTTAAGGGCCTTGCTCAAGGGCCCAACTTTGGCAACCTGGCAGTGATGGGATCTGAACCAGCAACTTTCTGATTACTAGTCCAGTACCTTAACCGCTAGGCTACCACTGTGTTTTTTTCCTCACCTGCACATGTTGTTATCAGGATCCTCCAATCCGAACTTTCCGTCAAACTCCAGCAGGAATCGCGTGAGAGGCGGGGCCAGCAGTTTCCATGACAACAGGAGGTTGCGCGGGTACGCGTTGGGGTACCGCGGGCTCTGGATCTGTCCGCCGGCCGAAACCGCCAGGACATCCTCTCTGCGGAACAGATCTGTGGCG